>NC_135177.1:12793059-13093059 GCF_041146795.1 Maylandia zebra | reverse complement strand
TGAGAGGGGGTGACTATCACGAGGAAAGCGACGAAGGGTGTGTTTGTATTCATCCTCAGAGCCACCACTGTGACTCTAGCCTTGTCTGTAACTTCAGGCCTGTAAAACGTGGGCTAACTCGTGCTGCTTTTATTATTAACGTTGTAATTAGCAGGCGAAATAACAGTAGCGGCTTACATTTACATGCACTACATAGCGTTTGTGTTAGTATGCTATGTTCACGCGCAAAAATACGAAGCACGTGCAGCTTAACCAAACACTGCGCTCTTACCTGTTTTTCCTCTGATAATCCCGAGTGTTGCAGTGAATGTCCTCATCCCCCAAACATACACATTTCATTTCAGCCAGCAAAATTGGCTGAAGTAACTGGAATGCGGCGGTTCAGTTAAAAAAGATCGGAGAGCGAGAGGCTACCGCTGAATTTATGCTTTCATTAACTGGAATAAAATCCCCCTTTTCTCTCTCTCCCTTTCCCTCAACGTCTCTCCTCCTCTCTCCCTCCACAGCTGGCCCTAATATGTGACGTAAAACATCCCACCGGTGGGATGAAAGCAGTAGACCGGTTCCGCCCCCGTCCTGGTGGTCAGGTCCGCTGGATAAACAGATTCACCAACGGTATGCTTTTGCAGACTCACCCAGAGGCATTTTGTAAGATTCTCAGTGCAACACTAATGCAGGTAAAATGACAGTGCTCCTGTTATGCTTCCCGTGACTGTGTGGATGATCTGTTGTACATTAGGCTGACATTTGGTGGTGACTCAGCACAGCTGCCTAAGAAGAAGAACTTGCAGGAGATGTAGTCCTACAGTATGAGTGTCAGTGTTATTGTGGGAGGGTGCTTGAGTGTGTGTAGGCCTATGTGCATTTTCACAGACTTGACAGAGTATTCATAAAAGATGTGTGTTTATTCCTGTAGTCACATAAATAAGGCACAAACTTTTCCCCTCACAGGTATTTTCAGACAGCTTTTCTTTCTGATTCAAAGAATCATCTTAAACCTAGATTGACCTGTGAAGGGAATTCTATCACAGGTTTTCACAGTAGGAAAAATTGAATGACATACTCACCTAAAACTCCACTGTCGCTTCTAGGTGTGTGGTCTCCAGGGAATGTTGAAAGCAGCTGAACAGATGAGTGGGTCATACTTGGAAAATGAAAAAAACTGTACCTTGTGTGACCTTATGTAATGTGTTCAACATAACAAAAAGTGAAATAAATGAATATGTTTTAAAAAAAGAAGCAATAAAAAATAAACATAATGTGATACAGAAAGTGTGCTCTACAGTACAAAGAACAGGGTGAAAAGAAATACCAGTTTAAAAATGGTGGCATAAGACAGTGAGGAAAACAGAACAAGAATGAGGATCAGCAAAATGATGGGCTGAAACATCTGGAGCGATGGCAGTTGAAGGAAAAATGGGAGTGAAGAGAAGAATGATGAGCATTAGAAGAAGAAAAGTGTGGGGGGGAAATGTGACAGTCACTCTTGTTTTTATCAGCTTACAGAAAGTGGCTCCTCTGCCTGTTTGTCGTCCTGCTTGGGGACATCCAGGCGGTCTATGAAGCTCTGCAGCTCTTTCCTGAAGGCTTTCATCTGTGCGTTGATACGATACAGCAGCTCGTGCTCTCTGATCCTGAGGAAGAACAAGTTTGGACTTTCAAAATCAGGTAAATTTGGAGGAGACTACGACAGTGTAGTGATCACACAAAACTGTGATAGTTTTTTCATGTAACAATTACCTGCCACCTTCCTCATCCTCATCCAACCTAGCAAACAGCTCCCCATTGGTGACATATACTCGGGCCTCAGAAATGATAGTGCTGGTGTCAGTGATGAGCCTGTCAATGGTCCGACCCAGCCTCTCCGCCTCGATGCGGATGTCTATCATCTGCTGCCGGTCCTTCAGGCTTCTGGATAAAAAACGACTATCTACAGGTGAGTAAAGAGAGCGCGTCGGGGTGAGGCAGCGGATGTTTCTCACCTCGTCTGAGTCACTCTCTCCTCCAATTGGGCCCTCGCGTTTGCGATGTGGCGGGAGGAGGCGAGGGGAGGAAGCCGAGGCTGAAGGTGTGTCATCGTCCCGCCCTCCGTCACTCTCTGCATCGCTGTCGCGAGGGCTGCCACGGATGCCCAGGTGAGAGGCCAGGTCGTAGCGCTGCATGTTGGAGAGCAACACGCGGTTCTCGTACTGGAGCTGCATAACTTTGCCACTCAGTTCGTTGATCTGCAGACGCGCTGCTTTCAGTTCCTCCTGGAGAGCCTCCACTTTAGCAGGGTCAGCTCCTCCTGGGGTTGAAATAATGCAACAATGGAAAATGGAGCATTAGTTCAAATTAGGGTTGAATGTGCAGCTCCTGGAGGGGTTTTTTTTCACATTTTTTTTCACCTGGTTCACATTTAATAAGCTTAAAAAGAAGAGATGCCTCTTTACTTGCAGTGCAGTTGCTTGACTCCTGCTACAACATCAATGACAGGCATTTAGAATATTAAAAAACATACAAACCTCCTCCGTGTCTTGATCCAGGTTCGTGGGACCCAGCCTTGTATTTAAGTTTATTGAGCTCACTTGTCACCTGAAGAGGAAACTCAGTGTTATCCTGATGTGTGTTTAGCATCAATCAGAGTCATTTACCCAAAAGAAAAACAAGGAAACACTTGCCATCTTATGTTGCTAAAATTAAAAATGTCAAGTACTAGATCTAGTTTGTTGCAATTTTCCTGAAAATTGGTGCTAGAAAGCTGTCAGCATTTTTATTTTTTTAATATTTACATTTTTCGCAGTTACTGCAAAAAAATGTTTGTTTGTTTTTGATGTTGCAGAAATGTTTCAATTTTTTTGTAGATTTTTTTTTTACAAGATATATATACACAGTGGGGCAAAAAAGTATTTAGTCAGCCACCGATTGTGCAAGTTCCCCCACTTAAAATGATGACAGAGGTCAGTAATTTGCACCAGAGGTACACTGCAACTGTGAGAGACAGAATGTGAAAAAAAAATCCATGAATCCACATGGTAGGATTTGTAAAGAATTTATTCGTAAATCAGGGTGGAAAATAAGTATTTGGTCACCTCAAACAAGGAAAATCTCTGGCTCTCACAGACCTGTAACGTCTTCTGTAAGAAGCTTTTCTGTCCCCCACTCGTTACCTGTATGAATGGCACCTGTTTGAACTCATCATCTGTATAAAAGACACCTGTCCACAGCCTCAAACAGTCAGACTCCAAACTCCACCATGGCCAAGACCAAAGAGCTTTCGAAGGACACCAGGAAAAGTATTGTAGACCTGCACCAGACTGGGAAGAGTGAATCTACAATAGGCAAGCAGCTTGGTGTGAAAAAATCAACTGTGGGAGCAATCATCAGAAAATGGAAGACATACAAGACCACTGATAATCTCCCTCGATCTGGGGCTCCACGCAAGATCTCATCCCGTGGGGTCAAAATGATCATGAGAACGGTGAGCAAAGATCCCAGAACCACACGGGGGGACCTGGTGAATGACCTGCAGAGAGCTGGGACCAAAGTAACAAAGGTCACCATCAGTAACACACTACAACGGCAGGGAATCAAATCCCGCAGTGCCAGACGTGTTCCGCTGCTGAAGCCAGTGCATGTCCAGGCCCGTCTGAAGTTTGCCAGAGAGCACATGGATGATACAGCAGAGGATTGGGAGAATGTCATGTGGTCAGATGAAACCAAAGTAGAACTTTTTGGTATAAACTCAACTCGTCGTGTTTGGAGGAAGAAGAATACTGAGTTGCATCCCAAGAACACCATACCTACTGTGAAGCATGGGGGTGGAAACATCATGCTATGGGGCTGTTTTTCTGCCAAGGGGACAGGACGACTGATCCGTGTTAAGGACAGAATGAATGGGGCCATGTATCGTGAGATTTTGAGCCAAAACCTCCTTCCATCAGTGAGAACTTTGAAGATGAAACGAGGCTGGGTCTTCCAACATGACAATGATCCAAAACACACCGCCCGGGCAACAAAGGAGTGGCTCCGTAAGAAGCATTTGAAAGTCCTGGAGTGGCCTAGCCAGTCTCCAGACCTCAACCCCATAGAAAATCTGTGGCGGGAGTTGAAAGTCCGTGTTGCTCGGCGACAGCCCCAAAACATCACTGCTCTCGAGAAGATCTGCATGGAGGAATGGGCCAAAATACCAGCTACTGTGTGTGCAAACCTGGTAAAGACCTATAGTAAACGTTTGACCTCTGTTATTGCCAACAAAGGTTATGTTACAAAGTATTGAGTTGTATTTTTGTTATTGACCAAATACTTATTTTCCACCCTGATTTACGAATAAATTCTTTACAAATCCTACCATGTGGATTCATGGATTTTTTTTTCACATTCTGTCTCTCACAGTTGAAGTGTACCTCTGGTGCAAATTACTGACCTCTGTCATCATTTTAGGTGGTGGAACTTGCACAATCGGTGGCTGACTAAATACTTTTTTGCCCCACTGTATATATATATTTTTTACCTTTTTGTTCTCTTCTTCCACATCTGCTAGATTCCTGCGGAGAAGTTCGGCCTCGTCTTCCACCAGCTGAAGCTGCTGCCTGAGCTCTGAGAGAGCCTCACCCTGCTCTCTGCTCTGTTGACCTCCACTGCTAGAGCCATCCACTCCAGCTGCTGCCAGACTAGGGGGTAAAGAGCAGACGAGCAGTGTTAATGAGGACGTCGGGTGCTTTTACTCTTCCAGCTTCTGCATATTCAAACTTGAAATAATTTCAATAACTATCTTTGTCAGAATTTACATATTTAATGTTCCCCAGTCCCCAGTTTTTCTTTTCATAACAGCTATCATGTCATTCCACTAAGCTGCCGGTTGACTCATCAGGATTCTGATGAATGAGTGCCAAGTACCTGTCCTCCCTCATGTCATCCAGCTCAGCCTTCAGCCCTCTGTTCTCCACCTCGAGCTCCACAATCTTTCGCCCCAAGATGTTTGCTTCCTCCTCCACAAGGCGTAAACGGAGCTTCAGCTCAGATTCACGAGTGGTGGGAGGCCCTCCAGCCTCACCTTTAGGCAGAGGGCTGTCCACATCCCCATAAAAGGACCGATACTTCTGGAGCTCCTGCTCAAGTCGGTCCTTCTCTTTGTCGATCTTTGCCATCTTTTTCCTCATCAAGATGGCTTCCTCTTTGATGAAAGCTAGCTGGCATTTCAGATCTTCATTTTCTTCCTGTGAACAGATGGAACATTTATTTCATTCAGTAACTTACCAACTTTTGAGATAAATAAAGTACGTCTTAAGTATTTTGCCCATTCTTTAAGTTCTCTGTATTTTAGTCTCATAGACAAACCAGAGACAATACAGTAGCAATATAGCTTCTCTGGTGTTCTCATGACTTTGGTAGCCTGCTTAAAAATTTACACCCAAGATCCAGGTTTGATGTTACTCCATGTTACTTTTACTCACTATGAAATATGACTCTCCAGCCAGTCTATCACATTTATTTTTCATTTGGAGATTTACACAGGAAAAATAACCTCTTTATTAAACATATCAGCCAAAGGTTATACCTTTATAATCTTATAAATTGCTGACTCACCTCTGTTGGGGTCTGTGGAGTCTTTCTGTCTGCTTTCTGCCCGTCCTTACTGCCTTTTCTTTTGAGTGAGAGCTGTGGGGAAACAGTGGTTACATCACCATCAGCGGCAGCTTGGCGTTTTCTTACTGAGGGCAGTGATATCATCCAGATTTATGGAACACTGAACACTCACTAATGGAAAAAGAGGACTGCTTAAACTCGCCCTCCAGAATGTTTCTGGTAAGATATTCAAATTCAAAGCACGCTGCTGTCTGTGCAGTTGTTATTTTAGAGCCTTGAAGAAAAACACCCAAAAACAACTGGTTTGTGAATATAAATATTTCTTACACATCACATCATAAGAAAGACATTTTGTCCTAAATATGTAATTTTACTGCAGGGTAGTAGAGCTGCTGCACTGACAACGAACCTGGCTGTTATATTGCTATAAACCCAGAGTACCCAAAGCAGGTTTTTCTGTTTTTGTTTTGGGATTATTTTACTTACATTTTAGCTCATTTTAATCTGGAGCATTGGAAAACTGTGGAAAAACTCTGAAAGTATATTAAGAATTACTGCCTGATCTGCTCTTGAACCCTGTTCTTCAACCTCACCTTCACATTTTCTCCAGTGATATTCAAATGGCATCTTATAGTCTAACTTTTGGTTCAGGTAACAATTTGCATTGTGTAACTGTCACAGATAGTCAAACAAATGAAGACACACTGGCTTCAGCCTCTCACCTCTTTGGCCTTCTCCATTTCATTTTGCAGGGCCTGTTTGGTGACCTCCACCTCTATCAGCTGCTGCCTAAGCTTCTCATTCTCCTCCTCTGTCTTTGTCCTCTTCTCCTCCACATTTTCCAGCTCATGGTGCAAGCGCACAGACACATCCTTTGCCACCTGGGAGAGGAGTCAAGACAGAATAAAGAAAAAAAGCATATAGGAAATTAAAAAGAGGAGGGAGGTCCAGTCATTGTTTTGATCGTTAATTTAGATGATGATAATGAGGATGATGGGACATCCAAAGACTCACTTTCAGGTCTTGCTCCAGACTTCTAAGCAGCTCGCCATCCACTTGGCCACTTTCTGTGATCCTGAGCCTCTTTCTCTCAGCCTTCTTTAGTCTGTACTGGAGAATCCGACAGTTCTTGTTGGCTCTCTCCAGCTCTCTGCGCATGTCCTGCAGTTGGCATGCGTCTTCTTCATAGAAGGTATCCCGCATCTCATCCATCTCTGCCCGCATCTCCTCGATTTCATTCTAATAAAACGTGGAAATGAAATGCGTGATGAAATAATCGAATCCAGCATCTGTTCGGTAAATTTGACACTTCCATAAATATGTAGTTTTCAGCAGCACTACAGCAGCGGTGATCATGCAGTAAGCGTGCAAATACAACAAGTGCGACTGTTGAACACGCCAAAAGAAAAAAGAAGAAGAATAGAAAAACCATGGCCTATTATTTAAGAAAATTTAAACCCTGGCGTAGAATTGCATTACCTTCAAATCCTCGTTTTCATCCTCCAGTCTCTCCAGCTCTTCATGTAGTTTCTGGTCTGGCTGCGCAGCCACCTGCGAACTGTCGCGCTCGGGGGACAGCTCGGGCTCAGAGCCCGGCGGAGATGCTGATTTCGCCTGCATCTTTGTCCCTTTCTTTCCTAAACTCTTATTCAAGTGAAACTGTATTAGCTCGGACTGCAAGCATCCCTCCTTCCAGAAGCCGGGTCCGCAGCCCACTGTGCCTTTCGAGCTCTTTTTGTTGCTAGTTGCCTCCCCTCCCCTCGGATTTTTGCTCCTCAGTTTGGGGGATTTGGATGCGCAGGGTTGGTCGGAGACAACGCGGTTCTGATCAGCTCTGGAGGACAAGGAAGCGTCTTCTGCTGGTTGGACGGCTCCTCTGTCTGCCGCCGCCGCCGCGGGCCTGCTCTGCGTCGGATTTTCAGCACCAGCAGGCTGGACAGCAGCCGCGCCTCTGGTGGCAGGAGCGCTTCCGGCCTGCCGCTCCCTGCCCGTGGAGACTGGAGAATGACCTCGGCTACTTCTTCCTCCCCCTCCTCCTCCTCCACCCTGTTTTGATGTGATGGGCTTTGACGGGTTGCTGCCCTTCTGCGTAGTTTTAGAAGCAGCGTCTTTTAGCCCAGCCGGAGACGACGATCGCTGCTGCTGCTGCTTCCGGCTGCTATTGTCTGGCTGCCGCGGCGACTCGGCAGATGATGGGTTCATCATGGTGTCAGAGGATCAGCTCATCATCAACAACATCCATCCCCTTTACCAGTATCCTTGTACCTGGGGGACAATTGACTTTTTAGACATAAAAAATAGAGAGGATGTAGGCTGAAGAACGACGCTCTACAGGTCGATCAAATAATTTGCCTCTTGGAGTAAAGCCTGCGGGAAAAAATATATAAAATTTGGGGGGAACTGGCAGAGATTCACCGGGAGGCACCACGGATCACCGTGTATAGGCAAGGCTAATTAGGTTACACCATTGCCAGAGGAAAGCTGCCAGTAGTTGTGTTGTGAGCACCACTGATTAAGCAGTCAGTCATACAGACCCTGTTAGATGAGATGTGTTTGAGATCAGCTGCAGCTCGGCCGGGTAATAAGACAATCCACATTTATATCACACGCACCCAACGGGTGGGAAGTGGGCGAGAGAGAAAAAGAGAGAGATTGCGAGGTTAATGTAACCTATTGTCATTGGCTATTAAACCTTAGACAGCAGCCAGCCAATTAAGCAGCGCTACTTGCTCAGTTGACAAACAGCCGGTTCAGAGTGGCCCCTGATCTGATCCCCGAGCGCCCTGAAAGAAACAAAGGGCGATCCAGCCTCGTGATGGATCACTAAGAACCACTCTCACACTCATCCGGAGATAGCTGTTTCCTGTCAGCCATCATCTTACTCTTCGTTTCCAACATGCCCGCTGACTCATTACTTGAATGGAAGATGAGCGACAAAAGTGTCAGAGGCAATAAAAGAAAAACGCCCTTTTTAAGCTATTACACAGCTGGCATTGTTCATGCTTTTTTCTCTCTTTGTTGCTTCAGTTTTAAATGGACCAGGAATCGACTGGCTGCCTCACAGTCTCCTATTTAGCGCCGAAAAACCAAAGAATACTAAATCAGTCCAAACTGAGGGGAAAAAACTGCTCATACGGGCTCATGTATTGCCTGATGTGTCTTCTACAAACAAACAGCAGCAGCAAGTGTAAATCATCCCACCTTGGAGGCCTGCCTGAGAACATAATGTGGAATACAGTCAGACATTTGCCCTTCATACAGGTTATTGTTGCCCACATTCATCTAAAACACGCCTGAGTACTCAAAGAAAAAAGGTATCGCCACGTGGAAATTATGCACTTTCAAATCCATCTCTTACCTTTTCTGGGAATTTTTTTCTTCTTCTTCTTCTTTTTGTCGGATGCTAAAGGGTAGTGATGATGGGGATGCAGAAGAGATGCTGACTCGAGCGCCTCCCGACCACCGAGCAACCTGTTTCAATATTCATCACATTACATCATCGCAGGGAGGGGCCGAACTGCACGGAAACGAAGCTGGGCTCCTCTCATTGGAAGAAGGCAGGAGCCTCAGTCTGTCCTGCTTTCGATGCCTCGCTCTGAATTGTGATTGGACACAGGTTCTCGCAGCATTATATTAACCTGGTATTGAATCATTAATTTTTTTTAGACTGTCTGCACATGCAGGGCGTATGATTGTCTTCTATTTTAAAAGCATATAAGCATCATTTACCCATCATTTATATATATTTTTTGTTATGCAGCATGATGTATATTTGCATATACAGTAAGATACTGTACAGACACTTAAAAACAACATTCCATAAAATAAGCAAATATTCTAATTCAAATGTGTAACATTGTTTGCTTATTAGACTTTTGGTTATACATTATAAGTCACACTTCCCTCTGTGGCTTTTAAGCGAAATACATATGAGCTCTTAGCTCTGTGGTGTTTAAAACATTAATTACATTGGTAGTTCCCATATGACGTCTTCTTGGCAGCTGTTTTCTTTTTCCCAAACCGAAGTTGATGCACAAAATTCTTCCACTCCCAGGAGTCAGACTAGTTAGTGCTTGGAGAGAATAGAGGCAGCCTTCATGTACTGCTTTCGGGGGAGTAAATGAGAAATTGCACAGAGAAATCTGTGTGCTGTCCATTTCTCCCAGCAAATTTCTCTGGATGTTTGTTGTGAGAAAATGGAAATGGGTTGAAAGCAGGTTAGTGTGTTAGTCCCAGGGAAAATATATACTGAGGGTAATTTATTCTGTTTGGGAACAGGCTGAACTCAAGGCAACTTCAATTTGATTATGTTATTAGTGGCTCAGACCATGAAGGCCAGACTCATCTGACCAGTTATTTGAAGTTTTCCTTCTTGGCCACGCATCAGTAGATCTCTTATAGATGATAAGAGAAAGCACATATATATCTGAAGTGTTGCATGATGGTTCCAAGATACACAGCTAAAGTGGTGAATAGTTGTTTGCATCACCCCACAGTGAGTGAAATAACAAGTATGCAGGAAGAGCCAGGGATTGACTTGGATTGAAAAGTGGGGATTTGCTATGCTCTGAAGGTTTTATGGCATGGGTTTTCTAGGCTTCACAAACCACAGATCTTGGCCTCCTACGTCTGAACAATCCATTTGCCTCTGTCACTTCAGGCTTTTGCAACAGTATATCTGTTTAAAAAGACAGACAGAGAAGGTTCTGTGTTGTAATCACAGTTTAATCACCAGACAAAATGCTGTCTAGCAGGGCAAATCCACCACTTTGGGACAGGATAGGATGACAGATGTTTGGGGGCTTGCAGTCCCTTTTGCATTGTCACACAATCACACCCTTCCCCCACTTCTACCCTCTTTCTTTCCTCTGGTATATTCAATTATTTACTTGAATTAAAGTGACAGATGTCTGCGTCATCAAGGCACTTATGTGACAGTCAAGGTTTCTAACTGTGCCTTGTGAAACAAAGGAAGGTGATAACTGGCGTAAAAGTGTGTCCTGTCTCCTGGTTACATGCAGATTTGCAGTTTGGTAGCATATCTCTGTTTAAGTAGTTTATATTCAGCATACTGTGTATATATAACAATTATTTATTTTCATCCAAGTAAATAATTGCTAAGTGGCTTAACAACGAACAAAAAACATTCCTCTGAAAACGACCACAAACAAGAACTACACTGAATCCAAAGAAAAACTTTGAAAGACTTTCAGAAAGCCGGCAAAACTACTGCTCACGATCATCTTAAGAGATTACAAGAAAGTCTGGCTGTTTGGAAGCAAAATATAAAGAGAAATGGGCCTCTCAAGACTTTTGCACAGTACTGTACAGTACAAGCATTATACAATACAATATGATCTCTACAATAGTTACACATTACTTACTCATTGACTCACAGATTAACTCCCAAAGGAAGACTAAACTACACTGAAATGCAGCTGTGGATGGGAAAGAAATGCTTTGTGAGCTGAAAGTCTCAAAGTCCTGTCAGAAGAAATGCCAACTTACAAGTCTATATTCTTGGGTACCAAATCTCATTCCCATCACATTCACTGGTATGAGCACCAGCAGCGGAACTTACCAGGTGGTAAGAGGAGAGAGATGAGCATCCATCTAAAAATAACACCCTCATTGAACTCACACACTCAAGCCTCTCTTTAATTCTCACTTCCTCTATTAATACCAAAACCCTTTATCCCGAATCATCACAGTAACATCAGCATAGACAGAAAACCGGGCCAATGTCACTGTTCGATATTATCAGAAATTATCTGCAGCATGAAGTTGTCATTTCTAATCATCCTTTCCAAATATTATACTGTAGTATTGCTAAATTAGTCTACACACCATAGTAAAATGCTGATAGCATATGAAAGTATTGGCATGCACACAAGCTTTAAACTTGCTGGATTTTATTTTGCCTTAAATTGATTGTTGAATTGCTTTATTATTTATTAATAGCCATTCTTAAAATAGTCACATGTCACACGAAAATAATTTTTTTTAGACAAAAAGAAAACTCCTTTTTTTCCCTGAAAGGTAGGCTTATTGAAGTCAGTGTGTGTAATGAGTTTCCCCTGTGAGGAACAAAAATGCCTGCCTCCAGCCTCAGTTGTTGTGCTCCAGATATCAATTCAATTCAATTCAGTTCAATTTTATTTATATAGCGCCGAATCACAACAAAAGTCGCCTCAAGGCGCTTCATAGATACAGAGAAAAACCCAACAATCATATGACCCCCTATGAGCAAGCACTTTGGCGACAGTGGGAAGGAAAAACTCCCTTTTAACAGGAAGAAACCTCCGGCAGAACCAGGCTCAGGGAGGGGCGGCCATCTGCTGCGACCGGTTGGGGTGAGAGAAGGAAGACAGGATAAAGACATGCTGTGGAAGAGAGACAGAGGTTAATAACAGATATGATTCAATGCAGAGAGGTCTATTAACACATAGTGAGTGAGAAAGGTGACTGAGCTTGTGACAGCGAGGAAAATTGTTACTTTGCTGTGAAATCCACAGGGGAATTTAGTGAAGTAGGCACCTCTGTGTAAATCCAGTCACATGCTAAAGTTGCTGTAATGTATATCGGGCCGTTACCTGTGCAACGTTTCAGGATTGACATCCTGAAAAAATTGCACATGAATAAAATTACACTGATTAAAGTTAAAATAAAGACATAAAATCTTAACCGACATGAATAGTCTAGAAATCTGGCATATAAGACGTTTATGAATCCATTAAAAAGCCTCAGTATAATGCTCCTTATAATTTATTTATAATAAATATTCAGATAATAATGAATATTTCTGAATAAATAAAGAGTATTTATCTACTTGTAATTAAATTTCACTGCCTATTATTGAAAAGTTGAACTCAGAGATTTCTTAGTGCTTTATGCTATGGAGATGCATTTGTCCACCAGAACAGATTGTTAAGACAGAACTGAAAGTGTTATAACGAAATTCTGTCATCATCCAAGCAAAAGGCTGCTGATGAGGTTATGGTGTTATGTTACTGAGTTGTGAAATTATTGCGCTGGGTTGAGGAATAATACAAACGTAGTCCATGTGATAGGCCTACCCCTCTGCTAGTGGAGGCCTCCCACTCATAAACTCTGCAGGGGGATTGCATACTCATAGAAACACGTTTCTAAGCCTCTTACACAACAACATGCACATACACACAAAACTTTCACTCACGAAGCCAACCACCCACATACACATATAAGCATGAAAACCCACTTTAACTGTTTATTGCATCAGTGCTCTTTCTCACATAGACCCCAGCTGATTCATGGAGAAATTAAAGCAAGAGGAGGGGAATGGGGGAATAATGGGGATGGGGCTGGGAGGGCTTTGAGAAGATGAATGGGTAGGGGGTGTCTGACAGCTGCTGTATACAGTTGTTATGGAAACCATTGTCTGAACTCATTAACTGGAAGGAAAATTTGGCATGAGTTAAAGGTTTTCTTTTTTTCTTTTATTATCTTAATAGTTTGATGCATTTTAGATTTGCAATATCTAAAACATAGCAGATGTGATTTCATCTAATGAAACCGCCCAGCTATAGGCTACTGCTTAGCTGCATATACACAATGTCCTGTTGGTGAAGGTAATATCAATACTGCTTGATTAATACTGAAAGCTGAGATTTATGTCTGGAAATAGTTTATTTAAACGATATGTGGTGGGAAGCTAACACTATGACAGTATACGCTATTTAATATGGTAATAGACCATGCTAAGCACTGTGCAAAAGTCTTGAGCCACCTCTCATTTCTTTACATTTTGCTTCCATGAAGTGGTCTTGAGCAATAGTTCTCCAGGCTTTTTGAAGGAGTTTTTCTTTGGACATTGGTTGCTTTTTGACTCGTTTTGACTGCAGTCTTTGTACCTGACCATTTTCAGGGGAATAGTTTTTGTTTGTTTCTTAAGCCATTTAACGCTGACCTAATTATTCAGGTTCATTCAACCAGTTTTAATTTGTATTTTGAGGTACTTTTTTACTAGCAGGCTGTCACAAGACCATGTAATTTGGTCACAACTCAGTAGTTGAAACTACAAAAAAAATGCCAGATGATAAGACATAAAATTGTGCTTTTTCAGTACTAAAGCGATTCCCAAAAAGCTATTATCTGAAAGCGTGTGTAGTGTAATAAACCAGAAGAAGCAAATGGAGAGCAAATAAGTTGCAGACCTAAAAATTAATTAAAAAATAAAATATTTAGAGCAAGTGAATGATATCCGAAAGTCATGTCAGTAGACCTGATGCAGGACATGAGCGATGAATCTGACTTTGTCCGCTGAAGCCTCATCTGAAATGGTATCAGTGGAAGGATGGGTGTCCAGAAGCAATTCTTAAGGAAGGAGAACTTACTAAACGCTATAAAAGCTTTAAAGAACGGAAAAGCCCCAGGACCTGATGGTTTTTGTAGTGAATTTTATAAAGAATTTCGTGAGCTGTTAATAGACCCATTACTTAATATGTTTAATTATTCGTTCTTGCATAATAGATTACCTCAGACTCTAAGGGAAGCTAATATTTCTCTTATTTTGAAGAAGGGGAAGTGTGCAGAGTCTTGTTCCTCTTATAGACCGATAGCTCTTCTAAATGTGGACCGGAAGATACTTTCTAAAATATTAGCTACTCGACTCGAAATTCTCCTGCCTGTAATTATTAAAGAAGATCAAACAGGCTTTATAAAAGGCCGTAATTCTCGTAATAATGTCAGGCGCCTTCTCAATTTAATTCAGGCTGCTCAGCAAAGGAACGTGGGCAGTTTGGTGCTTTCTCTGGATGCTGAAAAAGCTTTTGACCGGATAGAATGGACTTACTTATTTTACACTTTAAATAAATTCAGTCTTGGTGATAATTTCATTAAGTGGGTAAAAATTTTGTATGATAATCCTCAGGCATCCATCTTGTCTAATGGACTGAAATTAGATAGTTTCTCATTGTATAGAGGAACGAGGCAAGGCTGCCCACTGTCACCTCTTTTGTTTGCTATTGCCATCGAACCGTTAGCCGAGGCTATGAGGACGGCACCTGATGTACGGGGCTTGCAAATCGATTATGAGCATAAGATCAGTTTATATGCAGATGATGTTGTAATATTTATTTCTGATCCAGAGACATCAATACCGGCTTTACTTAACATTATTGATTCATTTAGCCAATTTTCTGGTTTTAATGTAAATTTGACTAAGTCAGAGGCTATGTCAATTGGGAGCCTTAATTCATTGCCAACTGGACTGTTTTCTTTCCCCTTCAAATGGTCCCCCACAGGTTTTGTATACTTAGGGATATTTATAACTCCAAAATGTAAACAAATGTATAAAGCAAATTTTGTCCCTCTGTTCGAGAAGGTAAAGCAGGATTTGGAGAGATGGAATTCCCTACCCTTTTCCTGGCTAGGACGTATAGCTTTGATTAAGATGAATATTTTGCCTCGACTGTTATATCCTGTTCAAATGATTCCAGTTATATTTTCAAATAGGGTGATGAAGGATCTGAATGGCTGGCTAAGCTCTTTTACATGGAGTAAACGCAGACCAAAACTTAAGATGGCTACACTGCAGCTCCCAGGTTCAGTAGGGGGTTTAGATTTAGCAAATATTAGAACATATCAATTGAGTACTCACATGAGCTATATTCATGACTGGGTCACAAATAATTTACACTCTATCTGGTTGGGGATTGAAACCTCTCTTTCAAAGTATCCATTAAGGGACTTACTGTTCTTTAAGAACTTTAAAGATATTAGATTGAGCTGTCACACTTAATACACTTAAGGCCTGGCAGTCAGTATGTCGAATTGAGGGAAGGTTGAAGTTAACATCTGTGTTTACCCCTATTGTGAATAATCTTGACTTTCAACTGGGGATGTTCGATATAGGTTTTAAGGAATGGAAGAACAAAGGAATTCACAGACTGAGGGACTTATTCTCCGACGATGTTATGCCGTTTGACCAAATGGTTGAGAAATATTCTCTCCCCAAACATGACTTTTTCTGTTACTTACAGATGAGGCATTATATCTTGCATAGTACTAACTTTAGTGAGAGTCATGAAGTCTCTCCTGTTGAAAAATTATTATTTTTAACAGATAAAGAGGTACCTGTGAAGATATTTTATAAGGCTTTATATTCTGTACCTTCAGTGATGTCACAGAGGCTTAAAGGCACATAGGAAAGGGAGTTAGGTATAGCAATCAATGATGAGGAGTGGAAAGATGTCTGGAGTTACGCCAAATCAATCTCAGTTTGTAATCTTACCAAAGCAAAACAGTTGAAAATCATACACAGAGTGCATATATCCATATTTCGCAGACATCAGTATAATCTTACACTTTCACCCATGTGCCTCAAATGCAAGACAGAAATTGGTACCCTAACTCACAGCTTCTGGTCATGTTTGAAATTGCAAAAATTTTGGTCTAATGTGTTATCTGAAATGGAGAAGATTTTTGGTTGTGAATTGGAGATGGACCCTCTGTCTCTCATACTGGGCCTCCCCAGCCGGCGGTTAATATCCAAGAATAATAGGAGATTGTATTGTGTTCTCACCTCTGCAGCAAGGAAGAATATACTACTCCAATGGATTAATAAAAAAGCACCAACTATTAAAGATTGGCAAAGAGTAGTGTTGGATCTAGTGCCATTGGAATATCTTACATGTGTACTGCACTCAAAAACAGACCAATTCTTTAAGGTGTGGGAACCATACTTGAATTATGTGGAACCTGACATCTCTAATATTATGTTACAAGGATTCTCTTGAGTGTTTAAACTGCAACGTACTACTGGGACCACAGGTATTGTACTGTATTGTATTCTCTCTTTATTTATTTTTTTTAGATGGACCTAAGCTGGTGTTTTGTGCTTAGTTATCAGTCTGTTTGTTTGTTTGTTTTTGTTTTGTTTTGTTTTGTTTTTATTTTTGGTTCTGAATTGTACACTTTATTATGTTATATAATTATGTACTATTTGTGAAAACAGAAAAACTAATAAAAAAAAACTTCTTTTTTTTTTTAAAAAGGAAGGGGAACAGGGATAAAAGGCTAATGTATGGCAAATTATACAAGAAATGGACTAAAAATCAGTGTCAATCAGTCGTATCAAGTGACAAATCCAAATTTGACATGTTTGGTTCAAATCATTGTTAGTAAGGTGCAACCTTTCTATCTCATTGTGGTGGAATGAAAATATAAAGCAGAAAAATACTTAAGTTCAGCACTTTTGTAAATATACTTACTTTCCAACTCTGAGCTAAAGGCTGTTTTACAGATTAAGGTAATAAAAATAACCTTAACTTTCCAAATTGTCATGGTCCCTCAGTCCTCCTGGCTTCTGCTCCAGGTTCTATCTTTTATCTGTTTCCCCCTTGTTTTTTCTATCTCTCCTCTCTGTGCTCATTTGTTTGTGTCTGTTTGTGGGCGGGACTTCGCGGTTCACGTCTCTGACTGAACACTCTGCTCTAATCACTCACCTGCCCCTGATAATGGAGGACCCTACTTAAAGGCTGAGGCTCAGCCTCTGCTAGATCATTGAACTAAACAGTTAGTTGTAACCCTGGCTCCTGTTTTTGCTCTGCTTCTTCCTTTGTGCATTTTGATATTGATGTGCAAATAAAGCAATGAACCAGTACCGAACCACTTCATCAACTGTATTGAAAATAGGATCGTTCATTCAAAGCTTCGTTTCAGCGACATCTAGTGGTGAAATATCAGCGCATCGGTATCAGACAGCCATCACTAACTTTTGTTTCTCTGTTCCTCTTGCACAGGTTCCTGGATTCCCTCCCCTGGTGTGGTGAGCCTGAATTGAGCATGAGAAAATTGTGCATGGCGGATGTTTGGACCCTCCCCCCGGAACATAATTTGCTGTTTGCATATTTGTGATTGTTGTAGATAGTTTCTTCACTGTTAAAAAAAACAACAACAACAAAACAACCCGCACTGATCTGAGATCTTCCAAGTCTGCACCTGAGTCTACCAGTCTATTGGCCTTGACAGAATAATCCAGCCAAGAAATGGACTCTGCAGACTAACACTGTGAGCTGAACCCTCGCCTCCCAGTTGGACTAGCACGAGCAAATACTCCTAGGGTCACAATGTCTGCCATGGATCAAACAAATCAAACCTGTTCTCTCCAGTCCATTATGCCCTCCTTCCATACTCCCACCATCTGATGGTTTTTGATGAAGAACCTAAACAGTATGCTGAGAACTGGGATCATTTGATTCACATATCTATTGAAAACTTAGGTCTATTCTCTTCATATCATGAAACCAGGCAGTACATTATGTTTATGACAAGTTATTTCCATTTAAAAACGTGGTCAGTGTAGTGAGCACACAATTTAATATTTGATGCTCATTTTAATGTGACCAATCTCCCCCATTGTTTTTTAAACCTGGAAATCCACATTAAGGGTAAAAACACAAACTTGATTCAAACACATTTTTCAGGCCTTGTCAGTATTAGGTTCGACCAGCCTTTGCCTTCAGAACTGCTTTAATCTCCATGGTACAGATTCAACAGAGAAACATTCATCTGAGATTTTGCTGCAGATCCATGATCTCTGTTTCCTGTTTCACTATTTCCCAGAGGTGCCCTGTTATATGGTGACTGTGGAAGCCGCAAACACACCTTCATGATCAGGAAACCAGTCTGAGATGACATGAGCTTTGTGACATGGTGCGTTATCCTGCTGGAAACAGCCATCATTAGATCGATAATCTGCAGTCACAAAGGGATGGACACAGTCAGCACCAATATGTAATTAAGCTGTGGAATTCAATGGGTACTCAGCTGGCAATACAGGGTGCAAAACAACCAACACCTTTACATCATCCCCCACCAGCCTAGACCGCTGAAACAAGTTAGGATGGATCCATACTTTTATGTTGTTCATGCCAAATTCTGACCCTACAATCTGAATGCAGCAGAAATCAAGACTCATCATACGAGGCAACCTTTCTCCAGAATTCTGTTGACTAATTTTGGCACCAGTGTGAATTGTAGCTTCAATTTCCTTCTTTTTAGCTGAAAGGAGTGGCATCCAGTATATTCTACTGCTGCTGTAGCCCATCTGCGCCAAGGTTCAGTTCAAGTTTATTGTCATATTCAGAAAACATTGTAGCAACATTTACCCTTAATGAAATTCTTAGACTTAGACTGTTACCCAACTTTACATGAACATATAGAAAGTGTTAAAAAATGTTAAGAAGAATTTAAAATTAAGGGATTTAAGGTTCGATCTGCTGGGTAAATGCACTTCTGTATCTCATAAATTACTGTCAACAAGGCATTTTCAGCCAAAGAAATGCAGCTCACAAAATATCTTTTCTTTTTAAGACCATTCTTTGGAAACCACATAGATGGTTGTGTGAGGAAAATCCCAGCAGATCAGCAAATATTAAATACAAATCTGTCTGGCCCCAGCAACCACGCCACATTCAAGGTAATTTAAATCACCTTTTTTCCACATTGTGATGCTCAATTTGACCTTTCCCATGTATGCATTGATTTGCTGCCACGTGATTGGTTGATTAGATATTTGCATTAACAAGCAGTTGTACAGGTGTACCTAATGAAGATTCTGGTAAGTGCTGAATGAAAATATCTTTGTTAAAGACAAACTGCACCATGAAGGAGACAATTAAACCAAGTCAGCATTTGTACAGGCATTCAGTTTAGTTTAATCTGAAGAGAGTTCAAAGATAAGATATTAAAAAGAAAAAAGGAAGCAATGTTGACTTATAAAACGCCCAAGCAGAAAAGGCAGGAACATTCCCAAATGAGCAGTGTCCAAAATATCACAATATAATATGTACAACACAAAAAGAAGACAAATACATAGACAATTACTCTTAGCAAGGTGGAAAACAGTATTTACATAACAATAAATAACCAATAAATAAAATGACATTGAAACACATTAGCTGAAAGATGAAATAAGCCAGGAGTTGTTCATATATATCAGGCTGATCATTTATGCTCCATATACTACAGACAGTGGTAATGCATACATAGTTCTAATAGATGCACACAAAGTCTTTTTATGTAGAAATCATTATCTTTTATCTTTTCTAATCCAAATCTTGTTTCTGATAAATTTACATTCAAGCCTGCTCCAGGCATGAATTCAATCTGAAAAGTTGACTGAATACGTAAAGGAGTTTTTCTCAAAGAAAACAGCGCTGAAGGCAGGTTTAGTTAACGTGATGTTTTGTTTCTTTAAAAAAAGGTAGCAGCTGTAAGCTAGCTCTGAATTCTCTACAAGTACAAAAGGGAAGCCAGAATGCCACCATGTCGTCAGCACATTACATCTTCACCAGGGTCTAAGACGAACGACAACTTCTGAGAGGACAGAATATAAAAAGACAAGTAAACATCAGCAAAGACACAACGCAGCCAGCTTCGCTGACGGGGGTGGGGTGGTGGTGGGGGAACACTGAGATAGTCATCAGATTCATCATTTATCTGAATAACATTTATTACATTTCATCACATTACATACAGGTAAGGATATGCAAAATTGGTTATGGTTGTAAATAGAAATAATAATTTGTCACCCCCATGTGAGCTGAAGCTAATCTTTTCATCTTAAAAGCAGCAGTGGAACAGCATCATCCAATCAGGGTTGACAATTCATTTACTCCTATTTCTATGTACCCCTATGTATCTCTGCATATGGATTTCTTCTTCTCCTTTACATATATATACATATATATATGTATATATATGTATACTTGTGCGTTAATGGATGACAGCTCAAAAGTGAGCATTTATATCCCATAAATAAATTAGTGTAAATAAGACAGTTTCATCTGCACAACTAAGTGGCTACCTGTAGGAGTGTCAGTTTGCAGCACACAGGTGCTGTAAACTCAAAGTCTCACCTGTGCAACGTCAACAACGTGTAAATAATATGAGGACAAAACTGACACGATAGTGTACGTTATCGTCAGCTTTGTATCTGTACAGGTAAGCAACAAAAAATAAGAATACACTCAAATATAAATAGACATTTCTGTTATCATGTGTATTCCTGTCTCAGTATAGCAGTTTCTAATTGCTTTTTACCAGCTCAGATGCATTAAATGCAACTTTCTCACTTTTCAGGCTTCGATTTTAACTAGCTAAAAGTCACTCATGGAAGCAGGTCTACTCAGCGCCACAATAAAGAGAAGGAATACAAAGCTCTGTCTGACACCAGAAACTGTTGTATTTGGTGTTGTGATAATGGTCATCCGGTGTATGACCAGCGATCACCTTTTAGTAACAGAATGGTCCTCTCTTAACAAAAAATGCCTGCCTCGTATTTTATATACAACTCAGATCATGGCTTAAATAAACTCATCCCACCTGATCATCCACTTATCTAAATCTTCCTCAAAGTAAGTCTTTCATGTTTTAGCACGATCAGCCTAGAAACCAAGCAAGGCCCTACCTCACCTGAACCTCTTTGACTCACCCTCCTTTAATCTCTTTTAGCTCGTCCTTTCCTCTTTCTCCTCCCAGAGTTCTCCTGGGGTTTCTCCTCTTTGCTCCCCATCAGCATTGCTCCGTTGGCAGCTTTGCTGAGGCCGTTGAGGGTGCCATTAGAAACAGCCTTGCCGGCTTTAGAGGAAGAGGACACGTCGCGACGTGCGGGTTGCTGGCGGCGGTAGGTTTGATAGTAGAAGTTGCCAAACAGGACGATGAAGGTGATGGCGTAGCAGATGAGGGAGTAGTGCATCCAGTGGGGGAAATCGCAGTTGACATAGAGAGACAAGGCCGTGTGACCGATGGTGACATGGAACTGAACCTGAGCCCCAAAGAGAGAATAAGAGTTATGCTTTTGCACCATATTGTGTTTTCACTGTTCTTTCATAGCAAGAAGAATGATTTTCAGTCAAATGATCCCTACAGTCAATATATTTCATTGGAAATCAACCACCCTGGAAATCAACCTACCATCTGGATAATTGTCAGATACTTCTTCCACCACAGGTACTTTTGGATCTTAGGTCCACAGGAGGCAAGACCGTAATACAGGTACATCAGGACATGGATCATCGCATTCATATGTGCACCAAAGAATGCTGCAGTAGAAGAAACAATAAGTTTTTAATTTTGTTCTGCTTACTATAGTTAAAAAAAAATCTTAAACTGAGTTGCTTTGAACTCCTGCTGTCTGTATCCAATAAAAAGACAATAGTTGAGGGGGGTGGGAGATACAAACAAGTGTAGGTCCAGGGGCCCCATGAATCCAGATTAAACCATCCAAGCTACATATGACGATACTATGCTTGTGGGTTTCAGTGAAATTTGTCATCTAGCTTCCTCATCAGTGTTCAGACTCAGTTTACTCTCAGTCACAATCATCTACTTGCAAATATACATATAGCTGCACCTGCGTTTACTAATTAGCAAGTGATAGCGTGTTATCATGCTAAATACATACTGTGAACATGATAAACATTGTACCCAATAGTAAACTTCAGCGATTAAATGCTATTACTCTCAACATGTTGCCTTGTTGGCATTAGCACTTAGCTCAAAGTGCTCCTCTGCCTGTGGTATAACTTTACAGAGTTGCTAGCATGGCTGTTAATATGCAGATGCATATTATAAAAAAAATAAGCTCAACAAACAACAATAATGAATACATTTACCAGTAGTGAATAAAAGGTTTATAGACAAGTAGCTCCACATGTTTGGTTTAGCTTCCTGAAGCACCCACCAAGGGATTTGTGTCTCTTCCCAGCCCTCACCCAGTATAAACCACAAAACTACAGAGCCGGTGAAGGCTTTATCAACAGCAATGCTGATAAATTCAGCATATAGCTGATGTCTGCTGTGTTGTGAGCTACTCACACTGTCCTCCTGCCACCCACTTGATGCCAATCCACCAGAGCGTGAACATGGAGCAATGATGGTAGACGTGAAGGAAGGTGACCTGGTTAAATTTTTTCCTCAAGATGAAAAACACAGTGTCCAGATACTCAATGCCCTTGGAGATGAAATACCACCACAGAGCTCCTGCCACCTGACTCCCACAGAAATAAAGAAGGAGAAGAAAAAGACTGTTAACATATGAACATATATGATCAAGAGCTACATGTGCGTGAACTCTGATTTTGGAAATCTTAACCTCGACCCGAGACTGACTCACTTGTGGTTTCTGTTTCAAACTACGTCATGGAGCAACAGGAAGGAAGGTGAAACTGAACACCATTCAACTCCAGCTTGTACTTTTTTCTGATAACAGGCCCATGCTCTAAATGTATGGACGCCGCTCATGTTTCTAAAAGCTCTCTGAGTGACGTGTCCCTGGCAGGCTGACTGTAATTTTCTGAACCATGGGTACAGTGGAGAATTATTAACAGGTAGGGATCTGGTTCCAAGGAAACTAATTATTGTAGCCACAAAAGTCTTAAAATAGTAAGTTACATAAACAGCTGAAGTCCCACTACTATATTCAGAGTTTATCTATGCAAGTGTGTGTGTGTGTGCACGCTCTGAACACTCACCCTGACTTCATTGGGATCATCTGAATAATCCACCGATTGACAAATGTAACTGTATCTGGCTGCTCGCGTTGCCATAAACAGCTGAAAAAACAAGAGTGTCCATTGAGTCACTGCTATCAAGCATACAGTGATAATGGCAGAGAAAAGAAGAGATGGAGTGCAGACAAGAGCATGAGTACACTGTAATTAGGTTAGTCTAAACCCAGAGGACAAAACGGCTGCTGTAACGTATCAACTCGGGAGCACAGTTAACGCTGGAATAAGAGGATATCAGATTTAATTCACTGACTGCAGTTATTGGACACGTGCAAGTAACAATCAAAACAATGTGACAATCTACCTCTTTAAAGATGAAGAAGTTGAGGAAGACCATGCTGAAGTTGTAGACAATAAGGGTTTTGCGGAGCTGGAAGGGCTCTCTGTTCTTCATGTATTTGGGCCCAAGCCAGAGAAAGAGGAGGTAGGAGGTGCTGATGGCGAGCGTGGGTAGGGGGTTGTCCATCAGGGGCCATTTCTCCACACGCTTGTCTGACAGAAACATGTTTTCATAGAGTTACATAAATATTCGTAATATTTGCATTGCACTGATGCAGCGTGGGTTCAGTATATTTTGAGAGGAGTGCTCGTGCTGAGTAGTAGTGCAGATAACAGATAATATCCTGCAGGTGGATGCCCAGTGGTCAGTTTGATGGTGATACTTTGAGAGAGCATCCAAGTATATCCTGGGTTGATAAAGGGTACAGGGCCTGTTACTGGGTGTAGCAACATAAATACATACTGCGGTATATTGCAGTACATATATAGCTACTATATGTCCTAAAGTATTGAGTAATTTGTTAACAAATTGCCAGTGATGCACTATTCTTATACTAACTTCCTCTATAATGACTCACAGCAGCAAGAACCCTGCAGAGTGATACATAATATCTAAGGCTGGACACACGGGCAAGTGAATGTGCATTTACTCACTGATAAATACAAGTTCTCTGATCTTAAAATATCTCACACAGATGCTCTCAGGCATGCCGGATGTTTTGAAGGTATTACCTGCAATAGTGAGGGTCCATTTGTAGAACTCTATGGTGTCGTTGATTAAATGTGTGATGATCTCCATGGCTGGGGTAGTTAACCTGAAATAAAACAGACAACCATTTAATAAACAGAGCTAAATTCACTGAGGTTGAGTGGTGTCATTATGTAGAAGAGCAATAACAGGGAAAAGACATCTTAATAATGGCAATAATTTTATTTTAACACCACTCCTCAGAAAAGTAATCAAATAAATATATCAATAGGCCAACGGGAGGTCAGTTATATGATAGGAGTTTGGTGCTCCATGAGGCCTTGGTAGTTGGGCAATAGGGTTCATTGCGCACAAAAGCTGGGAACACAGGCTGGTAGAGCGCATGTGTCAGCAGATTTTTGGTTTGAACACGACCAACAGCCAACCTGGTGACTCTTCGAACGAGAAGATGCCTTACATACTTTTACAATGAAATGCCTCATCTCCTGTAAAGAGAGCCAGGATGAAATACTCTGACTGTGGATTGCACATTCAGACGCAGGGTGTGATTTAACGCTCCTAAAAAGGTGCACCACCCCCCACCTCCCTCTCCTCCCCTTTCTCTCTCCGGCCCGGAGCGGATCAAGCGATGCTGCAGCATCTGCCATATTCCTGCACGCGCTCTACACAAAAACCGATCAGAGAATAAGACAATAATTGCAATTTATATGGAAGTTAAGATTCGTATTTAATACGCATATCTCTAAAAGCTTTTATTGCGATAAAAGCTTTATTGCATGCGTTTTAAAAAGCCCACTCTGTGTCACGGGTTTGCTTTCTGCGGCATGCAATCCCGGCCTTCAACCACGGGCTGCACGAGCAGTCTTATTGTCAGCCTGATCTCTCAAAAACTCACAGCTGATTGTATCTATGCGCCATTAAAACAACGCTTTCCACAAAACACATGATCTGACACTCAACGTCTGCATGCATCGCACAGTAGGCCACAATAGCGACATTTGTCTCGCCTTCACCTCCGCGCGGATGAGGATGCTCGTTTCCTTACCGTGTCGGTGCTTTAAAAGAAAATCCCACTATTTTTACATTCAGTGCAAGGTCACGCGATGCGCGTTAATCCGACCTCCAATCTCCTGATAGACTTTTATGTGACCTGATGAATTGTTCCGTTATTTGGAGTGAAACAGACGGGCCGCTGAATGAACGGCAATGGCACGAAATTCTCGTTAAGGGACCATACTAGCCTCCACTGCGCGTCTGCTTCTATGAATACCAACAACACGAGCGTAAATCCAAACAGTTATTATGTTGTACTTCCGGTTATATTTCAAAAATAATAAGATTTTGTTCCCAACTGATTGCACCCCACCCCAATGATCTTATATTATTATAATAATATTATATGATAATAATAATAATAATAATAATAATAATAATAATAATAATAATAATAATAATAATAATAGTTTCGTCTTGATGAATTCTCAATCATCCAGGTAAGTAAATCTCCAAAAGTTGATTGCGTTCATCTCGACGTAGCGTATTATTATTATTATTGTCATTATTATTATTAATAATAATAATAATAATAATCATTATATAATATTATTATTATTGTCTATATGATTTGGTTTGTTGTTTTTCTATTTTTCTTTTCTTTTCTCCTTTATAATAGCGCACTTTGGGTTTTTATTGGAAAGGACTTACCCTTTATTTCCGGTTAGGTTTACGATCTCCTTCGTGCAACTTGACTCAACCCCGCTCCTTTGCTGCCACTTGTCGGTGGATGAGGGAAGGATGCTTTGCACATGCGCACAAATTGAGACGGATGCAGCAACAAGCGCTTCACCAGCTTTAGTCAAGTCAGCCGGACACAAGCAGAGTCAGACAGGAAGAGCGGTACCCTTCGCAGAAATCTCATTGGAATACACTCATTGAAAGTGTTGCATCATAGTGCATTAAAGAGTTGTATAAACGCCATTAATGATACAAATTAAGAGATATGATTGCAGTTTAGGGCGCTGTTCATTACGAGTACATTCATATAGAAAAATTCTGACACTAATAAAAAGATTAATGCTAATTAACGTTTATGAACTGTATATCTCCATGAGATCGTCCACATACTCTACGTGATGTCGGTAAAACCAGTGTCGTCGACTGATCAGGACACTCGAGCGAGGATTTTATTCTGAAATGTGCGACCTGACTCCTGTATCTCACTATGTGACTTGACGCTACTTGCCTCCGCAGTTGCACCGGCTTCTTTTGTGTCCTAGCGGGACGATTTACTTGAATTCATCCATTACAGGCCATCTGCCTGTCGTCGCCGTGACGCGGGGATCGCAGGGTGTTTTGCGCAGTTTTTACGCGAAGCTGATATGCGGAGAAAAGCTGGGATGTGTTCCCTGGACTCACTGCATTGATGTTCGTGAGCTTCTGTCATCACAGGCCTCATTCTCCCATTACTGGAGCTAGTTCCTCATTATAATGGTGCGGTGAAAAGGGCGTTTTGTTCCGCGATAAGGTCAACAGACTGACATATAAAATGAAAATTTGGAGCACGGAGCATGTTTTCAGGTTGGTCAGCACACTGAGCCGGCATGTCCTTGTCTTTAACTTAATGTAACCCGGTGCTTTAAACGGTGAAGCTCATGGCTCCATATCTCCAGTCAGTCTGCTCTATGTTAAGTCATGATGGTAAGTCTTTATATGGGCTTGACACCAGGAGGCGTGCCACTGATGATGTTTCAAGGATGATCACTAACCACACCTGTCCAAGCCAGAGTGTGTCTTTCAGAAACCAACAATGGAAGATTTTTGATGGCTGCTGTTGTAACCACATTTAAACGTTATCTTGTCCTGGTCTGTGTGCAGTTACCCTTGGGAGACGGTGATCAAGGCTGCTATGAGGAAGTACCCCAATCCCATGAACCCTAATGTGATCGGGGTGGACGTGTTGGACCGCAGTCTGGACACAGAGGGCCGGCTTCACAGCCACAGACTCCTCAGCACAGAGTGGGGCCTACCGGCTATCGTCAGAGCGGTCAGTCATCAGCAGATACAGATATATGAAATGGTTCTCAATGTCTTGCAGGGGTTCCGTGTTTCAAAGGAATGACAGCACAACAATTCATTCACCTGAAGTGACTACAAACACTTCAGGTGAATGAAGTGTTTGTAGTAATTAGGCTGTTGCCAGTACAGGTTTGATTGCTGGTGTGATTTAGTGTGTCTGTGCTGTATATTTCTGTCTGTAGATACTGGGAACCAACCAGACACAGACCTATGTGAAGGAACATTCCATAGTTGATCCAGAGGAGAAAAAGATGGAGTTGTGCTCAACAAATGTAAGTTAATATGGAGGCTTGCAGCTTGATAAATGCTTTTAAACAAAGTGTGGCACAGACTTTGTCACCATCTACCCTTTTATTTTCCAGATCACTCTAACTAACCTCATATCTGTGGATGAGAGGCTTCTTTATAGACCACACCCAGAAAATCCTGAGGTGTAAGTAGTCTAACTTTTATTTTATTTGCATGTGTTTAGAATGAATACCATCAGTCCATTTTTAAAGGGCTAAGAGATAGGAGCCAGAATCACCGTGACACTATTTTTTTGCAGAAACAAGATGTTACGGTAATGTTTTTCTGTTTAACGATGTCTCTGCCATCGCCTGTGCTCTCTCTGCTCAGGACTGTCCTGACCCAGGAAGCCATCATTACAGTGAAGGGAGTCAGTCTGGGCAGCTACCTGGAAGCCATGATGGCCAGGAGTATGTCAGCTAACGCCAGGAAGGTAACACATAATATGTTTCTCTTTTTATTTGTCTTTTGCACCCTGATTTGATGATGAATGCAGATTCAAATAATACAGTCTTTGCATGTCTTCTAAGTGGGCCTCTGCTTTCTCTGCTAGTTTCTTTACCACTCTGGCAGAAGCACAGTCAGTGGTTTACAACCCCACCAGGATGTTCACTGGGCCTTGGTCTTGTTTTTAACCTTTCTTTCTCTCTGTGAATCTGTAGGGTTGGGATGCTATTGAGTGGATTATTCAGAACTCTGAAAGAGAAAATGTTCCTCTCTGTGACATTTACTAATGCTGGTAACTCTTCTTTTTGCCTTTCTTCGCAACTTTCTTCTTCATTCATACCTCTGAAAATCCCCAAAGTTGTAAGTGCACAGAAGCCATAAAATTCTTAGAGCTTCTTTGTTTGAATTTACAGATGTTGAAGTGTACAGTGGCAACTATTTTCCCCGGCTACACCTCATAAACAACTGGCGATCCTCAGCATTTCCAGCATTTCTCTGGCCGGTGGTGGTCTGAGAGGTTTTTTTCTGGATTTCTGTCTGAAACAGCACTGGAAGAACAAACAAAAAGTAACATTTTTGCCAAAGCTGAATGATTATTAAAAAGTATTAGAGTAGATTTTAAGAGATAAGGGGCCAACTGTGGTAGGCATAACTCATTGCTCACTGACTACTCATTAACTCATTAGCTGTTTAAAGAAGTGTTAGCAAAACAGAGAGCTGCATCAGCTTCACTGAAGGACCACCTGAAAACACTGTTTGAAATATTATATTACAGATGACTTTCACACCATGCCATATTATTTTTAAAACTACGGAGGAAGGATGCAAAAGGTGACGATGTGGTACAATGTTACTAGTATGCACCCAACTTCATGATTTTATTTGAACTAATGTAGATTTTGTGTAGTGTCACACAACAGAGACTATAGTAGGAGTTTAAATTGGAAAGTTTTTATTGGTGCTTATTACTTGTTACAACGGGGCACAGACTGTAGATCATGTCCGCATGATAGTAGTAAAAAAAAACCTGCAAGAATGTGGGAGTGGGAAGAAAAATATTTCGACAATATCAGTTCTTTGACTTACTATCACAAAAACAAGATGGGAATGTATCATTAACATCGCCTTCTTTCTGTACTCTCAAAGCATCAATACACCGGCTTCTTTTTGATGTAGCATGGGCAGCAGGTTTGCAAGCAGGTTACTGAGGAAGAGGAGGATCGTGCAGGTTATACAAACGCACACAGGCTAAACCATTTATAATGGCCTTAAGATGATGCCGGTGTATTGTTGCTTTGAGGGCAGTGCAATGCCTTTGCCAGTCACACCTGTCATGCTTCCACATGCTGAACTACTCCATAACCTGTATACCCTGAGGAGCAGGGCAGTACTGTATGTGCAATTCTGCATTGGGAGAAGCACAGCGTGCTAAATCAGCTTTCTGAGTAAAATTTAAAAAAATTACATATTTGTATAAATATTATTTATTTAACAATGTGTGATAAAACGTAAATTATTTCATGTGTGTGTGGGTGTGTGTTCATTTCATGGGGGGAAAACGTTACTTTTTCTTTTTTTTTTATTTGTAACTTGAAACAGTTGTCTTTCTGCAATGATTAAAAAAGTGCTTGAAAAATTGCTGAAGTCATTTAGATTTTCACTTCAGAGCCACAGTGTCAGTTTATAGCATGAATCTCTCTATACAAGGCTGACACTGCCTGAATGCTTTGGTTTGTGTCAATAACACTCACATTTGAAAAGAAGCATAAATCTGAGGCAAACCTCTCAGTAACTGTTGCACCATGACCACAGTGAACATACCAAGAGTTTTTTAAACTGCAGTGTAGTTCATCATTTGTCCAATTGGGGGCACACAGATACCTATGGTGCGACCTCTGTTCACCTCCAGCAAGAAACCTAGAAAATGTTTAAAAATTGTCCTCATGTAAGCTCATTGTATACGCCGTTCAATAAATAAAGGAAACTTTTTTTTTTTTTAATTAACGGCGCACTTAATGATCACGGTATTACACAAAGTCAGTTAAACTTAAGGCATATCAGTCTATCGAGTTTTGTGAATTCATTATGCTTGCTTTGGTAAACATGAAAGTTATGAGGTTCACCGATTAGGGGAAAAATTACAAGACAACCCCCCTAAGAGGGAATGGTTTTACAGGTGGTGCCCACAGAACCATTGCTCTCTCCTTTTCCCTGCTGCCTGATTTCTCTCTAACCCTGCTTTTTGCTTGCATCCTTATCACTACTGGTAACATGAGACAGTACCTGCAGCCCATTCAGGCTGCACAAGTAGACCAGGTCCTCCAAAAATGGCACATCAATGTATGCTGTTGCAGGAATGTTTACTGTCTCAAAAGTGTTGCAGAGATCCCACGAGAGGGGCCATTACACAGGAAGAGAGGGAGGTAACCCAGCACTTGTCACTTTCATTTGCACCAAGGAAAGTGAACTGGTGTACAATGGATTCTGCTTCCTTACTGGACAGATTGATTCCTTGAAGTTTACCGGTAACTGTGTGTTATACCATGATGATCAAGTGCTCTATTCATCCCCCCCCATAGAAAGGTGTAGCGACTACTCAGAAATGACACCAGCTTTAAGGGCTTTTTTGCCCCCCTTTTATTAATTGAACAGAACATAAAGAGAATGCATTGCATAGCATGTACATCATTCTTCACTGTCTGATCAGTGAAAAAATAAAATAAAATAAAAAATAAAAAAGTGAGTCTGGGTCAGACTGCACTTTTCCTTCAAACCCAAGTGCACAAGCTGAGCCGCTTGCCAAAAATCTCATTAAGTAAACACAATCAGCTCGATGTCATGCGGGATATCTCAAACAGTTAACTTTGGTGTGAGAGCCTCAGAGCTTAACCCTTCTGTAAATGAGACACTTGATGTTTAAAATGATAAAAAATAAAATAAAATAAACAGCATTAGGATCTGAAAGCATTGCAAACAAGGCACAAGCTGTACCTATACGGCTTCAAGTTTCATGATAAAGGCACACACCACTGTTACACTGACTTTGATAACAATCTTTGGTAATACTGCACTCACGTGCTGCGGCTGTATCGCCTGCAACAGGAAAAAAAAAAAAAAAATCAAATCCTTATAAAAGTGAAAAAGAAATCAAAATAGAAAAGACTGACAGTGAGTCAACGTGTCAAACCCAGTCTAAACGGTTATTTACAACTCATGCTTACATTCATTTTCTCTTAGGTACCGCTGCAACCTAACATTTACTTTTCTTCATCCCAGTTCCAAACATGAATATTAGTACAGACTCCATCTAAACACCAAGCACACTGCACCTCCCCATACGAGCAATAACAAATACAACTTTAAAGAAATCGCTCTTCTTCCTTTGAAGAACAATTACTGGAAACCACTGAAATACAAGATTAAAAGAAAAAACAAAATCCAAAAAAAAGGTGCTCAAATCTAAAGTTCAAAAGGTGCTTTTACTTTGCAAGTGTAATTTCAGAAAACACATTAAACTAAGATTGAACTCCAGCAGTTAAGTATTCCCTTCATTTCCTTCGCATGTAGCCCGATTTCCTCGACATCACTACTGCTCTTCGTCACGTCCACTAGCTTTCCACAGTTAACCCACTCTGATGGGTTTTCAGTGCTCGCTCAAAAGAAACCTGATTGCATAACTGTCCTGCTGCCTCAGCACTCTCCAGTCTCTTCTAAAATACATCCAAGAATCGTGATATTAAAGAAAACAATATGTACAGCAGTATGTACAGTCCGATCATCGGGATTCGGGGCGTCTGTGAGTGGGAGGGATCAGAATTTGAAAAGATTGATAAAGTCTTGAGGGGAGAGGGACATGGTGCAGCTTTCTGGGTTGTTGGCTGTGCAGGGGTGGTTTATATCCTGAAAGAAAAAAAGAAACATTGCATGAATTTATAATGCCTTTTTCCCCCCTCTGCTTTAAAAACAAGAACATTTTAGTTTCACATCTACACTGATCAAGTGCAAAATGAAAGAGAATGAAGCAGAGTACCTTCCAGAAAAGGATGTGGCAGTGTGTGCAGAAGTGCAGGGTGTCGCTGTATTGCTCTCTGTGAGGATAGCAGCGGCTCAGCTTAAAGTAAATTTTTTTCCACTCCAGGTGACCTTTATCTGACACCATCAGCCGCTTCCGGATCTAAAATATAAGACAGGCTTTTAAAAAATGTTACTCAAAAAAATAAAAAAAATAAATAAATACTTCAGGCTTTTATTTTATTCATATAATACTAGTCACACTCAGAGTGAGATTTTTAGAAACCTTAATGGATAGTTTTGTCATAAGGGCGTCTATCCTGTAAAGCTTCTCTGTAACCCACTTTAGCCTATAGGTGAGAATCCCTCACTCACTTATCAAATGCATGCCTTTTGAGCATGGTGCTGGGTTACTGCCTCCCATTTTCCAGGCTAGCTTTATCACAGATGCCATAAAGGCCATCTGAACATTCCACGTACGCAAGTGTTTGCATTCCCTTAAATTTCTACATGCCTGTCTGTCTGTGAAGTGGTACTGGCAGAGTTTCTTCCACAACAGCCGGTCCTCTGTGAGGGTCCCCAGCTCCGGACACACTTGGCCCAGGCTGACCAGGTCTCTGCCGTCAGAAAGACTGTGCATGATGTTCAGCTGCAGACTGGCAGGCAGGTCAGTCAGAGTCATACCTGTATTTGTTGGCTTAAAAAAAAAAAAAAGGAAAAAAAAAAGGAAGAGATGAGAGAAAAGAAGAAAATCTATGATGTAATAAAGATTTGCACTTCAGAGCCCCTCTGGAGTTCTGCATTGTAGGCAGATGCTTACCCTATTGATCTGGATGTTGTCCAGCTGTTGCTGCCACTGCAGGATGTTCTCCATTCGGTGTACCCAGATGTTGATGTTCCCCACCAGCACAGACTTGCCCATGTCCTGAACGAGCCCACACAGCGAGACATATAGGGTCTGCAGCAGCTCTTTGATGGGGCGGACGTTCTGCTGGTCATCGAGGACTGTGGAGAGTTGGTCAACAGCCAAGATTAATGACCACAATGATACAATGAAGTTTCAAGCCAAGTAGACAGCGACTCCGCAAAATAAAATAATTTAAATAAAAATTATTTAAAAAAAAAAAATCTCTATTAAACTAAATATTTGGTTGTGATGGAACGGCCCCGCAGAACTTCAAATATTTGGCAAAACAGTTTCATAACGCTACCTAAACAACCTGAATCTCTGTTTAGCAGAAGGAACATTTAGTTTACACTGTGACTTGCACTCGGGTCTGGTGACTGTCAGAGTTTTTCAGCGTCCCACTAAAGCACTGAACTCCATCCCCAGCCTTCTTCAGACATCACAAAGGTTCATTTCATCATATATCGAAAGCTTCAGCTTTGCTATACCTGCATTATTTGTGTTTACACTTTTGAGAAAGTAAGACGAGAAGAGTCCACTACGCTGTATATACGAGCTTAGCAAAAACTAAGTAGACTGAGGGGCAAATATTTAAGAACAGCACAGGGAAACAAAACGACATGAAAAGAAAATCATCTGAAACACAAAAAGACTGAAATGAAGAGGCAGGGCATCAGAGCTCACCTTTCTGTACCACTCTTTCCAGAATGTTCATGTAGTTCTTCTGCGCCACTCCACTGAGTGAGGGGAGCTGGGACTTGGCAATAAGCTCCAGGAGCTGGAGGAATGGGGAGGTGGGGGGGAAAAAAAAGAAACAACATAAATTTCATCCTGTCTGCAAGTGAGACGCTCTGTTCCACTGCAGTGTTTCTTAAAGATTGTTAGGCTGCATTCTTACAAAGCACTTGGTTCTAACAATAATTGCTGCCTAGAACAACTTTGGAGACGTTCCATGTGGTCATTTCTCTCAAGTGAAGCTGTGGACGTCTAACAGCATTCTAGGGCTTTTATTAGGGGAAGAAGCTACTCGGAAAGGTGTTGGATAAGAGCGCAGGCTGTCAACAAGGTCAGCCACCCCATGCCGGCACAAACAAGCTTTTAATCGTTTGAGTCCTGGTTTTCCTGTCATGTGAATTAGCCGAATCATTTGACAGAGTGTGCGTGACTGTGTAAGCGCGCGTGTGTGTATGTATGTCTGTTGCCGTTGGCTAGCGGACAAACAGCGGGTTCCAACAGGGTGGCATGTCTGGCATGCAGCAGATGCTGTGACATCATGGAGAAACTGGCTCATTTTGACCACGTCATGACCTTTGTTTGTATATCAGCGTACTGGTAAACTGCGGGGTACTTTCTGGGGTACTAGGATACTGAAAAATAAGAACCAGCCAACCAGCCATCTTAATAATGCATCATTTTTAACCAAATGACCTTTTTTGAGCCTTTTCATCCTCATGCTCCCTGTCAGCTTTGCCATTTTTAAGCTTCTTCACTCCTTCCTCACTGTCTTCCCCCCCCTCCCCCTCTTCCCAGCGCCATTCCTAAAACCTAATCCCGTGCCCTTCTTCTTTTAGCAGCTCATCAAGTGCTCCTCTCTTTGTAGAGCAGCCGGGCAGAACAATGTGCGTTTCCGTATCTACTTTTAGCTCCTGCAGTTCACTAAACTGCGCTTTATACTTTGGCGTGCGGCTCACACTTTTTCCACAAACACACCGACAGAATTAGACACGCCGCCACCTTTTGTTATTATGTGCCATCTCTGCATTGATGCTCATTTTAAAGTTACACATGGCTCGCCCTTGAAATAACCTACGTTCACTGGCTGTGAGATGAAAAAAAAAGAAAGAAAAAAAACAAAAACAAATGGAGGACCACTTGCCTTGTCATGGAAGAATCTGATCTGTGTAACTGAGACAGAGTTAAATGAACCCACAAATGCCATCAGACACAACCAGTGAAGAGCAGTGACCTAGGACACTGTGTCCAGACCAGGCGCTAGTGTTTCACAGCCATATTGTTCTTTGGGCTTACCACACTACACTGCACTCGTTAACTGGAACCTGAACTAAAAGGTCAATCCCAAACTCCAACAGAGATGTTAACAAATAGGAGTTAGCCAAATATCTGCAGTAAATCTAACACTTATCTGGACTACCAGATTATTTTGTATTCCGATAAGATTAGAGCCCAATCTCCATTTATGGGTTTGGCACTGTATAAAATACGATCCCCTGAAACCTCACTGTTCTGCCAAGAGAAAGTTTTCTTGTGTCCTCCTGAAGAAGGCTACAACTCATTTAAATGCTTCTTTAGATAAGAACGACACACAGATACTCAACATAGAGAGGGAAAAAGAAAGACAGAAATGTGACACTGGACCACTGGATGAGTGAGGAGAACACATAAGGAGGGTGTTTAACCTGACAGAGGTATCTGTGTTTGTGTTTGCAGAGGGGTCCGAATCATCTGACTACCACCGGGTTTGGTTTCGTAAAGCAACTGTCAGGTGGTCGCACCTCACTGCACAGCTGTCACCCTCCTCTTGCATACACACTCCCCCACCTTCGCCTCACATGTGAGCACATGTGGGAGAGCTGGTGTTCAGTTCAGTGAGGAAGAAGCTCCAAATTCGACTAGATGATGGCAAGCGAGCATCACTTTTTTGTTCGTCTTTGTCAGGAATACCCACCAAGCTGAATCTGTTCAAACTCTGTGCATGTGTGGATGACTTTCATTAAAGAGTTTCCCGTGCATGGCCTTCCAGGTTTTCTGTTCATATCCCACAATGCTACTGACACTAATATCTCCCAATTGGTCATTTAAGCTCACTACATGATCCATCTGTTCCTCGCTTAATCCTATGGGATACCAACATGCTTTGGCAATCATATTCCAAAACAAAAAGAGCCACACTGTGTCCCTACTTCAAACACACACTCCCTGGGTCCCTATCATCAGCACTGAGAGACTCTTGTCTGCAGAGCAATGATAAGAAGCTGGCAGAGGCCTACACACCCTCTTAACCTTAAGCCTTTCTGTGCCACTGACAAACAGATCTCCCATTAACAACCACAGAGAAAGACAAACAGAAAGAGACAGCACAAACTAAGAAGAAAGGAAAGAAACGAGAACTCACTCTGACAACGTAATTAAATCTCCTCGTGTCCTTGATGGCGCTGCAGAAATCTAAGCGGTTGAAGGCCTCTCCCAGTGTACAATATCCGTGGCGCTGGGAGAATTTAATTATCAGGGTATTAGATTGCAATCCTCAGCAGGAGTATAGTTTTCTCAGCATGTTTACATTAGCAATGACGATATGAAAAGTTGATGTGAAGCGGAATGAGTCGGTTTGTTACCTCCTTGGTGCTTCCTTTATGAACATAAATCCATTTTTCCCTGTGGAAATCTGTGAGAAAGCAAAGTGTTTACGTTAGTGGCCTGCCCTCATTAAGCGGCTTATAAGCACTGTGACAAATGTATTCAGCACAACTAAGTTTTCAGAGCTGCCTTTGGAAAGGGAGTTTATGAAATGCAGGAGAATGACTAAACATCAGTGTCATTAGGAGGTGCTCCACCAATGCCTTTCCTTCCAGCTTTCTCCTGCTTGTATTACCTACTCCAACTTAAGTTTGATGCATTGCTATGTGATTTATGACTCCCACGCTTTAAAAACGGGCTAAATATTTTGCTTCCTTTTTTTGTTTTTAATAAGGACTCACATGGGACTTTTGTGTTGTTGTTCATTAAGTCTTTTTTCCTCTTCTTGGCAGCCATGTCATAGCTGAAAGAAAGCAGCAGGTTCTCCTTGTTAAAACTCTCCTCCTCCTCGGCCTCTTTGCAGAAGCTGCAAAAACACAAGGACACATTTATTTATTAATTTATTTTGAACTGCAATCCACTTTAACCTTTTCCTTCTACACAACGAGCAACTCCAGCATCAAACCCAAAGAAAAAAGTGTAACTTGGGCCGTGTTGAAATGACTGTAGCTCATCTGGAAAGTTTACAGATCTTTGTTAATCCACTCACTTGTTTAGGGAGGTTATTAATAGCTCGGTGATTAGCCTAGGAAAGTAACATAGCAACCAGAAACACACAAAGACACTGAGGTGAGTGAGAAGGAAACGACACCGAGGTGGAGGCCTATAGTTGTTTTTGGTTTGGTGTGTGTGTCAGCCTGCTTCTGTTCATAATGCTGTTTGGACTTTTGAAGAAAGTCCCTCCTCCCTCCATCTCTCTCTAACCAAACAAAAGTGATGGCGCATTTCAATTTCCAAAGCTCCTCAGAGACAGCGCCATTTCTTAGCTCTCGGTTAATGACCAACCTCTGCACGGAGACATTGTTGTTTTTGTCGTCGGTTGTTGTCTTTTTCCATCCCTCTTCGGTTTTCACCCAGCTCTGACCCGGCGACCTCCAGTCCTGTCCGAGAAAAGGCATCCTCACTCGATGACGCTAACTTAAACAAAGTCAATAAATGTGTGAGAAATCTTTGGAAAGCCCTCTGATTTAGCTTATTATGTAACCACCCCCGCTTCTAAGTGCTTTGTTTTGCCCCCTGTGTTTCTAGCCTACTGTTGACATTGCGCAGCTCTTCTTTATATCCTCCAAGTGAGAACCCGGAAGCACGCGAGCTCCGCCCACTTTGGAAACTTCCCCGCAACACGTGGCTTTGTTTATCAACTCCAGCGTTGCACAACCTCTCGGAGAAGCGAGCGGAGGAATCAACACTCCTCATGTCATGGAAAATAATGACAGGGGACACCAACAAATATTTTAACACATTGGAGGAAGGCGTTTTTTAATGTATACAGACTATTATGTAACTTTGAGAAAGTCAATTTCAACTTCATTTTATGCTTGGACTTAGAGATGTTTTGTGTCTCTTTGCAGTCGTTTGATTGACTTGTGTGTACTCTTTGTGCTTGATTCATTTTTTTTTCTTCTGCTTTTTTACATTGAGACACTGCTACTTTCCTGGCTGTGGTCGGAGTTCAAGTACAAGGAATAATCATTGTTACACTCATAAATCTACTATCACCACTGCTGTTTTTGATGATTGGGTTAAATATAAAGAAAATAACACTTGGTAAACAGAAAAATGATATACCTCACAAGTCTGCGTGCTCAAACGAGAGCTGGGTTAAATTCATACTGATTTGATCCCATCTTCCTTAATCACTATTCAATAGTTTACAAATCAAGCATAATTTCCAAATATGCTGTGTAAGCCATCCTGCAGCAAACCTCTGACTTTGAGGAAGGCACACTGCAAACCTGCCTGTTCAAACAATAACATTTTTTTTAATGCCTGATGGATTGATGTTGATAAAACACAGTTGTTGTTCAGGAAGCGGCCTGCTCAGCCTTATCAGCGCTCACTTCATGACACTGTAAATCTATAAGGGGGAAAATTACACTGCAATATCACAGCTAAGTGCCCTGATTCTCGGTCTCACTCTGTATTATAAATAGACTGATTTGTCCTCTAGATTTTTCCAGGGTATTTGGCCACACTGTGGATTGTGAAGGAGTGTGTTTGTGTCTGCATGTGTGTGTGTGTAATTCAGGGGGCTTACCAGTGTGTTTCAGTTTTCCCAAAATGGCCCAGATTGATCCGTGAAGACAGGATGAGGGTATTTTGTTGACTTTGGCCCACGTTACAGAAGATAGCGTTTACAGGTCACTGGGTCGGATCTTATCAGCTTCATTAAACATGTGACACGTTTACACATTAATCTGTGTGTGGCTTTTCGGAATACACATTAAAAGTTTATGTCTGTGTGTTTACAGCTTTAATCGCTTTTCTCATGCCAGCCTTGAGCTTTCAGTGCAATGACCAAGCGGTTCATTGAAAAAACAAAGATAAAAGCGATTGATGAAGAAGTGCCTTTAAGATCTTGCAACACACACCCTGGTCTGGTCAACCTGTCTTTTAGCTGCGGATATAAATGTCAACTTTCTAAAAATTGCTCCAACATAGCAAACACTTCTCAGTAAACTGCTGCAATGGCAGCTGTGCACGCATGTGTGTATCTCAATCCATGTGAGTGAGCGCTTACAATGCTGTCGTATATCACGACACGTTATATGATCAGGAAAAACATGTTATCTCTGGCACATGGTTTCCCTCCAAGAAGCACTTGTGCTTTGACACATTAAGCCGTGCAGATGTGGCTCGTGTGGTTTTTGTGCTGCTGATGGTCACAAACTACCCCCCAGCGCTACAAATGTATTTCCGCTTCTTCTTCCTCTATTTATTTCTTTGCCTTTTTTTTACCGTGTAGAAAAAAAATCCACCTCAGACTGCGTATTACAACTTTATGGCTCAAGCTTTTGAAACAGATGTTTGTGGCTTTAATCTAACATCTTGATATATGTAGAAGGCCTGCGAACACTCTCTGCTAGATACAATAGAGCCATACGGGGCATATAATCTCAGCAGCTGCAGAGCTGTTTGTGCAGAAGTAGTTCCCCATATGGGTGACCATAGAGAGTGTGTGAGAAGTGGAACTGAAAAACCTAAAATGTATTACTGTGTGAACTTCAGGGTAATGCAGTAATATGCTGTGAGTCCCTGAAGTCTGATTAAGTCTATTTGTAGACTAGGCTGAATGGCAGGCTGGAAAGTCCCAGCAAGTGCAGTCAGTTAGTGACTGACCAAGAAGGCAGCTATGACCTAAAGAGTCTGGGTTTAGTTTACTCGTGGAATGACCAATAATGTAGCCCTACAGAGCCAGCATGTGTGTATGTGATGCATAAATGTATATTTTTTAACTTTATACATTTTCTATATTTATATCTAGATAAATGTTTAAATATGTTGAAATATATCTTTCTCTGATATGTTTGTCAACTTAGAACCTAGGAAAGGTCGTCAGTGAATGATCTTTTCCACTCTCACCTCTGTCTGTTTTTGTTGTGATGTTGTGACCAGACACGGCCCCACTTGAAACGCCAAACACCTTAATCACAAACACACACACACATATATATGCACACAGTTACACAAACACATACACCTGTTGCTGCTCCTCTTGGATGGGTTTCATCACTCGGTCAGGTTCTCTGTTGTGAAACCCCCGCTCATGAGTTTCTCTCGAGTCTTCGCTCACATCTGCCAGCTTGCACGGAAACCGGCCGGGCCACATGCCTCACGTGGTGTAACATTTGCCCTTCTTGTTTGTTGCTCAAAATAACATCAGATCACCTATAGTTTTTCCAGTCACCCATCCACACCACCTTGTCTCGGCCACTCCACCCACTGTCCCCTGGGCTCCGTTTGCTGGCAGCAAAACGACTGAAACATCTGACCCAGTGACTTATGGTTTCAAAAAAATGTCCCCTCTGGTCACATTGTGTTTACGCCATACGAAAGGCTGACATTACATTGCAGATGCCACTGATGAATAAAATGATGTAATCTCTTTAACTGCTGCTTAAACTTGCACTATGCAATCATTCTATAGGAAGCTGTTTGTCCCGCATATCTTCAGATTTTTAGCATACATCTAATTTGTGAACCATAACAAATCAGTGAGTCAGATGGGATTCGTGGACTCAATTCCCACTGTCACAGGGCCAGCAATGATGTTCTCACTGGGTAAAAGTTCAGCATGTTCTTTATAAAAGGGTAACGTTTCATGGTTGCATTCTGTATCTCCATGTGTGTGGAGAACAGGAACCTGTCTGGACATGTTGAGATCCAGTGTGAGAGGGTTTAAACAGACATACGATGAGACATACAGGGCACCGGCTCAGATTGCGATTCACTGTCAACAGACCAAGAACTGCTGAGTCGTACTGTGGGGATGAAGAAAGACCACATATATAGACTGTGATTTTATTTTCAAGCTGTACAAAAACGGGCTAAAACCAGTAAACAACAGTACAAAAACATTAAACCTGAACATTTAGAACAAATGATTTCAGCATTTGATGCAAAAGTATGCTCGGCACCCAAAGTCCCAAAACAGTTGACCTTCTGGTATGCTTTTATTTTGATTTCAGCACTGCATTAACAATCTCTTGCTCTTTATCACATGAATTTCACCACCATTTTCATTAAAGTGACAGAAATTGATCCAAGGCTTTGCTGCTCACGTCAACAGGCTCAAACCTACGAGCTGCACACAGAGCTTTGAGTTGCACCAACCGGTACACAGCCCTCTCGATTTAAACATGACAGGTGAAATCTCTGGATTTAGAGCAGGCTGAAAATAGCACTCTCACCCATTGTGAAGCCAGACAGGTTAAGAGCAGGCTATGCAACAAGAGTCGTCTTCTTTTATGCGAGTCAGAGTCAGGCATTAAACAACAACACAGAAAAGTCGTGGAATAAATAGTGCTTAACATTTAAATACTTTAGTTTTAAATTGAAAACATTAAAAAATGAAAATGACATTTGTTCTATAAAATATTGACGTCAAAACAAAACAAAGCGAAACACTACTGCCTGCCTAATTTATGATTTCGACCATGTCTGTGAGACACATGTGAGAGTCACGGAGCCGTGATCGAACAGTTTGAAAGGCAGACTCCCTTTACTTGTCCATGTGTCTGTTTTCGGGTCGTAACACTCAAAAGCGTCCGAGTCTTCAATGACGTCGTGGCCATTGATGTAACGTCCGCCTGTTACATACAGTTCGTTACTGAGAACGGTGGCTGAATGGTGCATCCTCCTCTCCTTTAGGTTGGCACACTTGATGAATCGGTTGGCCTTGGTGTCGTATGCAATCATCCTCCTGGTGTATCCTGTGACAGAGAAGATATTATGATATATATATTCATATGCAATAGTTTGGTATGTAGTGGTGATGAAATTGTAAAGTGATCCATCAAGAATTTTGCAAGAATCCCTTTGTTTTGTTGAAGAATACTGTAAAAATCCCATTTTCCTAATGGAACTTTCATTCCTAATGGTATGAAAGTTCAGTCCAGGCCCCCGGTGAAATGACACAGTTATCATTATCACATGTGCAGTTCATGTTTATTCTATCTGTCTTAGCCCTTTTACCTCCAATGATGTAGATTTTCTCATCCATGACCACAGCAGGAGCAGAAACATTCTTCACTGTTCTGTTCTCCATCTTAGACCACATGTTCCTGGCAATGTGATACACCTACACAGGGGAGAGGAGAAATAAAAAGGGTGCATGAATAAATGTGAATGGATGAAACAAATGACTGCAAAGGTAACAGGTGTAGTAATACCTGTATCATTCTGACAGGGTTGTGCATGGCATCCTCTCCTCCAAACATGTAGATCCTCTGGTTAGTAGCAGCCACCGCGGGGTGCAGTACAGCCTCAGGCATGGGTGCCATCAACTCCCACAGATTGAACATACTGTTGTACCTGATGAGAGCATTGAGAGATGTGTTTGCTCATGTGTGTCATTCTGTGTATGCAGAGTTTCTTGACTAAGGACGGACCATCTCACCTCTCCACGCTGCCTGTCAATCGCCTGTCAGGTCCAAGGCCGCCCAGGGCAAAGATGAAGTGGAGGTAGGAGACGCTCTGGTGGGCAAAACGTGGCTCTAACATAGGCTCCGCTGTCCGCCAGTGGTTGGTCTTAAGGGAAAGGGTGTAGACAGTTCTACTGACTTCGCTGTTCTTCGGATTTGTGGTCAGACCTCCGATGACATAGAGGATACTGTGTAGGGCAACGTAGGAGGCTTTGTAGAGACGAACAGGCAGCTTAGCAAGCCACTGCCACATCTGGCTCCTCTCATCGAACACTATGGCCTCCCTGGAGGTTTGCTCATTATTCTTCCTCCCTCCTACCACCACCAACATGTCATGATAGCTGTAGCGCCTTGGCGCAACCCAGGGATGTTTAAAGTCTGCTGCGATGTCTCCACTGCATTTTGTGCTAACAGAGAACATGAGGCGTCTAACAGATTCTATGAGTTCAGTGCAGAGGGTGGAGGACTGGATCAGAGGATCATTGGCTATGAACTGGAAGAGGTAGGTGGGGTGGATATATCGAAGGCGAACCTTCTTGAAAAGGTCACTGATAGCACCTCGCCTGGACAAAGGATCGTGATGGATCCAAGCAACAAGTGTCTCAAAAACCTGCTCCTCCTCTGCACAAAGGGAATCATCCTCCAGGTATCCCATGAGCTCCGTCAAAGACAGCTCACACAGGTCCTCAGATATTGACACGTCGCAGAAGCTCTTCATGGCCATCTCTTTTGCTTTGTCTCTTAAACTTTTACAGCTCATGATATCAGAAAGTCGTATCATGCTCAAGCAGTTGTCTGGGCTAAGCTGCTCCTGCAGAAAACTCGAGCAGGCCTCAAAAAGGCGGCCATATTGCAACATGGATGCTGCCTGCATCAGAGGAAGCACGTCATCCATGCTGATGCTGATGAGTCCTGTGTAAACATAGTCGATAATGCTGCTCAGAATGGTGGACGTGATTCCCTTTAGGTCTATTTTGGTCTGCTGTCTCTCCACAAAGTTGTTGCAGAACATGGCTCTGAAGTAAGGGCTGCTGGACACCAGGACATTTCGGTGACAGGGGATCTCTGTATTATCTGAACACAGCAGCACATCAGTCAGGATGTTCTCCTGTCTCAGTCTGTTGAGCTGCAGGAGCAGGTTGGAGGACTGCTCTTTGTCTTTGAAATGGTAGACCTCACGTGCTGGTTGATCCATGCTGAGAAAAGAAAGCAGGCTCAGATTATCACGTGCAACTTGTTATTCAAGCCTATGAGCAATGTGATCACTTACTCACTGTGCTCGCTGTGAAGTTATGTTTATTGGCTTAATGCTGTCAGAATACCAGCTTTTTATTGTGTAGTTCGGATAACATATTGGGATTCTATTTCTTAGATGAGCTAAGTCCTTTCTGCTTTTTTCAGTGACTTGATGAACGAAAATCCGAATGTATGAATCAATCAAGGAAACTATTTTCCTGCAAATGCACATGGTTAGCTTTTCCTAAAATTCTGCTCCAAATGTCTAGTTTTAAAGTTTGCAACCCTTTCAACTCATAACAGCAACATAATCTTTGTTCAGGCAATAGTTGGACCATATTTAGCCTTTTTAACCACACACAGATACTCAATGAGGCCTGCAGCATGGCCGTCTGATCATTTTGGAAACTAAGTCGAAAATTCTGATGAAACACCCATGAAATTATTTTTCTTGGTGAGGTGTCATGGGACAGATGATGATTTTGTGTTTTGTGTTTATGTGTGGCAGTGTTTATGTTTATGAGCTTCACACGTTTCATGCATTAGATATTAGTACAAATTGTGCAAACTAATGCACATGGTTAATACCAAATGTCACATACTGTCAAAACTAAGTATTAAATGCTGTACAGCTGTGGCTCAAGAGGTAGTGCAGGTCATATACTAATCTGAAGATTGGTGGTTCGATCACTGGCTGCTACAGTCTGAATGCCAAAATATCCTTGGGCAAAATACTCACCCATAGCTGCTCGTGTGAATGTTAGATAGAAAGAACTTATGCATAGAAAATAGAAGGGAATAGGAGAAATGAGGCAAGTTGTATAAAGTGCTTTGAATGCTCAGAGTAGAAAAGCACTATATAAGAACCAGTCCATTTACCATTATAAATTAACATTTATTTCAGCATATGAAATAAGTATATTTCAGTATATGTAAGGTACTGCTAAGGTTAGACATCACACAGAGCAGATTCAGTCCTCCTTGCAGCCTTACATGAATACGGCTCTTACCTGTTGTGGTTCTTTCAGGGTTTCTTGGGGGTCCCACTGAGTTCAAAGTAAATTCTCAGCATCAAATATGATGTCTGAACATTCTCCTTCCCTGTCTTCCTCTTTCTTCTAGCATTAAATCGATGTGACTGTACGCTCCTCTCTCTTTGTAGAGGTGTGTTGCGCACTGTTTGTTGTTATGGACTCTTTCCACGAGGCCCGTGTGTACATTCCTCCCCTAAAAATAGAGCTTGTCTTTGGCAGCACTGCTGCAGACACATGTGACATGCTAGAGAGCTGTCTCAGAGTCTGTCTGGATTTACCACCAAATCTGTATTGTTCCTTTATTTATTATTCTTTCTCTCTCCCTCTTCTTCTGATATTATGTTCTTCCTCTGTTTATTAAATCCACATGAGACCTCTCTTTTCTTCTTTATAGCTCGCATTCCTGCTCACTCCATCAGCTCTATCTCTGTCTGGCACATGATTGCAGCAGTAAAAACGGCACTGATACTTGATAACACTCATTTTTGCTGGCTGCTCATTCTGCCGGCTGGCTCGTGGAACACACAGAGATATAAAAACAGGATTATGTTACAGCAGAAGCGACATAAACAGAGCGATACGAGGAGGTTTCAGCAGGATTCCAGAAAAAAGAACATGGAAAACACTTTGGCCACAACATTACAAACAGTTCGCCACAAGTTCAGTGAAAATGTTTCCGATTTATGTAACCTCAGCCAGAGGCTTGGGTTTAATGGAGGAACATGAGAGGTGTTTTGTGTGTTGATCCTTTATGCATAAAGAATATCCTAATTTAACTGTATATCAGCAACAGTTGCTTGCATTCCCTATCTTTGTGTGTTTTTTAAGCTCATTTCCATCTCATTTTTATGCTCTCTGAAACAGATAGAGCCTATACAGCGGCTTTCATGGAATGCGTCATTCAAAGTGGCAACAGGATATTCATTAAAGCTGGAGAAGAATCAAAGCTTGCTGGGTCTTTCTTAAATGTGGGCACTTACATATAATTTTTTTTTTTTTTAATGAAAAGGCATTTTCAGTAATCGCAGTTACAAATGTGGCATGTTTTCTCGTGTTTGTGGGATTTTGTACAGAGCTTGGCAAATTCAAGATAAATAGCTGCCTGGGTTGCCATGGCAGTGTAGATTGTAGGATATTGTACAACAGCACCAGCAGTTCACATCATAGAGCACTTGCACTTACTGGCCATCTTATGTTGACATCTTGTCCTGTTGCTTGTGGGCAAATGCGAGCATGTCACTGCTTGCACAGTTATAGCAACAATAACAACAACGAAATAAAGTAAAGGCTGTAAACATCAAGAACTGAGGTCACAATAATCACACGTGTGATACCACAGGATAGTACTTCTTTGCATTATAAGCAGACACAACTAAACAGCGCCATCTAGTGGCCGAGCGTTGGGTAAATACACAATTCATTATGAAAAAGAAAAACAATTTCCTTTCTAATTAACGCTTAAACCTTTGTTGTCTGTGCTTACGGGGTCCTCAGTGACAGTACACAACAAAGACATCATTTATATTCCAATAAACTAAAATGTTGGGGGTTTTTTGCCTGCTAATTGTATCATGAAACAAAATGTAAAAAAATTAATATCTGCCACTACGTGCTCCTGTCAAAGGCAAACGCTTAACTCGTTTACCCGTGAGACCGCAGTGTCATTTTATCACCCACACTCTCATATTCAGCGCCGCGATTGCATCTTTTAAAAGTTAAGCACATTGTCTTCTATCTCTGTTCCGTCACCTTGACAAAAAGGACTCATTAATGTCTGCCTGTAGGCAACAAGTTATATTAAAAGTTAAAGCTTCGGCACACACTTTTCATAGCGCAGCGTTTTCATACAACAGCTTAACTGTTGCCACCCACTGCCCCGTGCTGTGTCTTCATATCACCAAATGATTATCTTCTCATAAGCACACGCTCTAATAGAGCTTATACACCCAGGGGGATTTAGATCTCACCGATTACTCTTGTGTTTGTGTAGGTGTGAGTGTGTGTCAGACAGCTCTCCTTGGTCAAACAGAAGCGACATGTGCAGCTCTGTCCTTCACTTAATTTCGCTGTACTCTGCGGCACTCGGTGCTGCAGGTAATAGTTTGTTTTCCACAAAGAAAGCCCCCCTACTTATTACATGTTTTCATTCTTAATCCACAAATATGAGGAGCTGAAATTCAGGTTCTGTGGGAGACAGAAGGGCTAAAGAAAACAGACCACTGGCTATAAAGAAAAGGTAAAGGTAGGGAGGAGTGCTCATCCTTGTACAAATCACGCAATGAGTCCCCTTCATTTGTGTTTGCTCATTTAATGCCCTTTTTATTACATCAGAGTGAAAGTAAATAAGATCATTTGCATCAGTGCTATTTGCACTATTCTGCAGAAGGGTACCAAAAAGATAACGCAGTACAGGACAAATCATATTATCTGAGATTACTGTGCTCGCAGCTAGTTTATCACGCACCACACAAAGCCAACTGTCGGCTCAGTTTGAATCAGTGTTCCTCAGTTGCACCCAGACCCCCAAAAAAACATTCTCTTGTTGTTTTGTAATGAATTTCAGACTTGGGCCCAAAGTAAACTGGATTGTCACTCTGTCATGTCTGTTTAGATATCTGGCCTTTGGCGCCGGAGCAGCGATTTCTGCGCTTGACTAAGCTCACTGAAATGTTCAGCCCAAAACGAGCTCTGCTTCCACAGCGCAGACAAAGATAGCTGGGTATACCTGTGATTTATGCCACTCGTTATTTCGTGACATGATTCATGACTCACATTAAAAACATGAATTATTAGAGCACCTTCTAAAGCTCTGTGGGGAAAAAATACTTGTCATATGAGGCGCAACATCTTCCAAGAACTTTCTAATAACGCCAGGGTTCACTCACCTGCTGATCACCTGGAACATACTTTAACCTTGTGAGGTTTAAGCACCGCTGCCACCCTCACCATGTGCTTTGGAGAATAAAATATGGACTTTCTGAGAGGACAGGGGCGATCGTGGCTCAAGAGTTGGGAGTTCGCCTTGTAATTGGAAGGTTGCCGGTTCGAGCCCCGGTTTGGACAGTTTCGGTCGTTGTGTCCTTGGGCGAGACACTTCACTACTGGTGGTGGTCAGAGGGCCCGGTGGCGCCAGTGTCCGGCAGCCTCGCCTCTGTCAGTGCGCCCCAGGGTGGCTGTGGCTACAATGTAGCTTGCTATCACCAGTGTGCGTGTATGTGACTGAATGTAGTGTAAAGCGCTTTGGGGTCCTTAGGGACTAGTAAAGCGCTATATAAATACAGGCCATTTGACACTGGTAGAAACATTCAGAGAACAGTATTCAAAAGCCAAGAAATAGTAATTATTAAAAAAAAAAATCTCAGATTCTCAGGGTTAGAGGGGTTATCGATAATGACGTCATGACTTACTGATGAGGGAAGAAATGACTCTGTGAGATTTACTGTGCAACAGGAGAAAATGTGACTGGTATGTAGATGTGTGTGTTCAGTATGTAAATCCCTTTAACATTTTAAATGTAATCTGGTTTGGGAATGGTGGGCTGCCTGTGACAGCAAGCAGAAGCCACGACAGAACGAGGATGACGGTTACTATGAATGCTATCAAACTGTTGGTGAGAAAATGTTGCTTGTCCAGCCTCAGACGTTCTTACAGTGGTAACATTTTTTCTCACTCGATTTAAGCATGAGTCCAAGTTAAAGGTTGAAAAATGTAGATGGGAGTATTATGAATATTACGGAGTGGAGACTACCTCCGTTATTCACATCACTTTACTATTGGACTGTTTTATTTTAAGCACACAGATGGTGCTCTCTCTATCGCTTTCTTTCTCTCTCCAATACCACGTTCAGACCAGCAGAGTATCCAGCAGGTGTCAGGCCAACGTTATGCAAATTTCAGAGTGGTTAGGGGGCTTTAAAGGCTACGCTCACAGTCAGTGTGTCAACAAAACAGACGCATAAACTGCTGAGATGAGAGATGAGAATTGGCTGGCGTGACAGAACATTTTCTACGAAAAGAAACCAAATAGAGGCGTGAGACTTGAATGCTTTGGGTTATCATGAAACGTTATTTTCTCAGCCGTACACACACGTTTATGGTGCAAACTTTAAAACACCCATTTAATCAGAGTGTGATAACCTTCGAATGAGTCTGCCATGGAGCATTATTCCCAGGCGTAAAGAGATACATGCCAAGCAACTCTGAGATCAGTAATCTGGGTTTTGATGGAGAGACGTCTACATGTAAATCAGGGGTGGAGAGGGAGGTGTGAGGAGTAGCCTACAGAGACAAAGAGGGAGGGGGGCTGGAGGCTGTGAAAGTAAGTCTGTGTTTCAGTACCTACACACAGGCTCAAGCAGGGATGTGGTCTTAAAGGGCTTACAGTTAGCTGCTTAAAATTCTTCTGATGTATCCAACGAATGCAGGACATGTTATTTGGTAAAGGGGAAAAAAATGCGAAGGCGCAAGGGGAAAGCACTTAGTGTTTACTGGTTGTGCCCTCTGCTGTAGCTCTCCCAAGGTTCCTCTCTTGTTGGTATGGCGGTCATTCAGTCGCTGCCACTGTGCAGCAAGGCAAACACAGTGTCGTTTTTTTGTTGTCTGCTCTGATAGAGTCAGCTAACCTGTGTGGGTTGGGTGTGTGGACGACGCAGGGGTGTTGGTGGATTTGCGTGTGCCTTCATGTGTGCTATATGTTGCAGTATGTGTGGGAGAGAAGGGTGTGTGTGTGTGTGTGTGTGTGTTCGCGTGCATGTGTGTGCGTGTGTGTGTGTGCAGCAGATATTGATATTCCAGCAGCAGCAGAAGCTGAAGCCCATGTCTTTAAAGTGTCAGCCCTCAGCAGCCAGCCAGGTATACCTAAGGTACAGAAAAGAGAGGGGGCGAGTGAGGAAAGGGAGCAACGAGAGAAAAGGGAGTGAGATAGAAATATATAAAGAAAGAGGGGCCATGAAAGACAGCAGAAATACAAAGGCAGGGGAGATAAAGAGAGACAGAGAGTAGAGAGTGCCACAGAGAGAGAGAGAGAGAAATACTGAAAGGGGAGGGAGGAAAGAACACTTTAGGTGGGTTTTCTGGAGGTGAAATTACTCAGATGTCTTTGAAGGCCTCACTGACTGTCTTCTCCCTCTGTATTCTGGGCGACACGCGGACAAACAGAGAAACAGATGGACACAGAGGGAGTGGTGGCTGCAGGGGCAGGCAGGGAAAATGTCAGGTTTCAAAAACAGAGCAAATGAGCGGTGTTGAGGAGCACCGAGGGTCACCGAATGCACGATAGCGCAAAGAAATAACCGCACAAAGGACACAATAAACCGTGGTCTACTTTCAAACAGAGCCTCTCCAATTAAATGCTGCAACAGTCCTACAGGGGTTTAACAGTGAGTCTGTTCTGATCTTATCACTCTTACTCTGTGGTATATTTAGTGTTCAGCGCTGCCAGGTGATTCAGACAGAAAGTAAACACATTATTCCAAGCCAGTTCTTTTATTCATACGTTATTCTGAGAGGTAAACAAAAAGAGGGAGAAAAAAAAGAATAAATAGCACCCAGCCATGGCGAGGTGGAAATACGTTTCTGATGAAATGAAGATTCTCGTCTTTGTCTTGAGGATTAGTCTTTCTTTTTTTTTCTAAAGCTGATCTATTTGTCTAATCTTTATTCTCAGGAATGGTAAAATAACTAGCTCATTTACTACACTTGGCTGATGCTCTTTGGATCATTCTTATTATCTCTTTCATTACTGCAAGTTTTCTGTCAAACACCACATAGTTGGCATAGTTTCCTCTCATCACTCCTGGCCACTCAGCAGATGGCTGTCCCTCCCTGAGCCTTTTTCTGTCTGGTTCTTCCTGTTAAACGGGAGTTTTTTCTTCCCACTGTCACTACATGCTTGCTTAAAGGGATTCATTTGATTCTTGGGGTTTTTGCTGTATTATTGTTGTTGGATCTTTACTTTTAAATATAAAGCACATTGAGGTGGCTGTTGTTGTGATTTGATGAAAAAAAAATTTTTTTCAAATTGAATTGAACTGGCATATTTACAAAGTAGCTAGTAAAAAATAATAATCGATTAATGACTTCTTGATTTCTTTCTCCAAATAAATGTCAGAATAGCTGTGAAACACAAAAAACAAAAAAGAATGAAAGAACAAAGCAATAATTCACCACATCATGTCTTTACATGCCAATATTACGTTCACAGCTTGTTTTGCTGCCTCCTAGTGGGCAAAAATTTAAATAAAGCTGCTTTAACGCCAATTTCTGCGGTATTTTCACATGCTCTTTATTCTTTCACCTGTACGCTTCTAAGAGCAACCACACAGTCTTATCTGCGGCTGCCCATGTAATTAAAAGATCAAGGGCCTTGCTCAAAGGGCTGTCGGTGGCAGTAATGAGCTGAGGCCATATTTAGATGTTAAGTTTACTTTTATTAACACCCATTACTGCTGAGCAGTTTCTGATCTCGCTCTGTTTCTCATTATGGCCCCACTCCATTTTCTCCTCTTTGCACCATCCATCATTTCCTTCAGGTTCTTCTCAGCTTCACTTGCCTTATTATCTTTGCACTCATGGCAACCCTCCCTTTTTGCTTCCTGGAAACCTGTTACACCTCTCCTCCCCTCCCTCATTCCTTTCACATTCACTCACTCACTCGCGCTTTCCTCCCCCTCATCGTCCTCCCTCGCATTTCTAAACATCATCCAAATTAATGGAATGTCCTTTTCATGTAATGCAGCTCGGGGATGATGACTGTTCTGACCTTGTCTAATGTTGGCAGTGTTTTGTCAAAGCGCACCCATTTGGTGCCTGCGTATCGCTCCGCTTAAAAAGAACATCAGAAAGCTAATCTTCTAAACAGAGAGTATCTGGACAGACCTTCCAGTGAAAGAACGAAGCACAGTGTGTCTCTTACTTAGACTTTAAATCTATTCTGGATAAATCCATCTCTTTACTGGAATTGCTGCATATTGATAGAGCTACAGCAAAATCACTGAGATACAAACCTGACCCTGCGCTCTGGTTTGTTTAAGATTAGCCTCAGGAGGTGTCCTCAACTTTGTTTTACTGAGTGCAGTCCAGTGAACTGTGTCAGTAGACATACATTTGCAGTTTTTCTTTTATCTGCACTCTTGTCTCTTTCCTCCCGACCCCCCCAAGTGTGTAACTGAGGGCTGAGACACTGGGCTTTTTGGAAAACCTACAATTTAATCGAGAATAACTAAAAGGCACATAGGGCTGAGCTGAACGACACTGCGTTAACCTCGACTTTGACATGTCGTGGAGAAGAGGCCGCGTACAGAAAAAGAGAGAGCTTATACATCTCACATGTTTGCACTGCTGTTAAGTTCCCCTCGGCCACAAAGTCACCATGCAAGATTTTTTCTGGGCATTTCAAACTGAAGGAACATGAAATGTGTTTTTCATCATCAGAAGGTTTTTGGGGTTTAAATTTTTCATTTAATTATTTATCCAATGTCACAATTAGCTGGCAATTCTCATTCTTCTTCTCAAATGACCTCCACAGTCATCAGATCTCAGTCTAACAGACTGTCTTTTGGATGTTGTGGAATGGGAGATTCGCATCATGGATGTGCAGCTGACAAATCTGCTGCAACTGTGTGACGCTATCATATCGATGTGGACCAAAACCTCTTAAGAATGTTTCCAGCATTTTACAGAATCTGCGCCTTGTAGAATTGAGGCAGTTCAGAAGCCAAAAGCGAGTACAACTAGTAAATGAAGTGGCCCCTGGAGTGGACATCTGGTACTTACACAAATGTATATGCTACAGTTTTTAAATAATACAAATAATTTGCTCGGTTTATAAAAAAGCAAAAGAAAAAAAAGTTTGATAGAAAAATTACAAGTTGAAAAGAGGATCAAATATTTAAATCTTTGATAGTGGAAAGATTTTGGTGAGCTGCAGGCACACATATTTTTTAAAGGTGTAGTGATTAGTCATCCTGATTTGAGACGTAATTCTTTCTGGGTATTTCAAGTATAATAAAAAAAATTGATTTGAAAACTCACCACGACCCTGTGCTGTGAAGATAAATTTTGACTTGTCTGGCTGCAAAGCTTTGAAGGCTCTGAAGGTGATTTATTGAAGACTGACATACTGAATGTGAAAAGCATGTTACAAAAATCTGGGCACGGGTGAATTTAGCAGGGTCACTAAGGATCCAATTTTAACAAGCTTTCTAAGATTAATGGCAGATGAGATTTTTTTGTTGCGTGAAAGTGTCAATTTCTTTTCCTTCAGCTCACTAAGACTTACTGGATTAAAAAGAAAAAATGATAATAATAAGAAACCTTTAAAAATGCAAATGTGTTCATGGATCAGAACAAACGCTTGCATTCTTACTACCCAGAAAATGATGACATTCGTAAACCATGGAGCCTGTAATTAAAATGTAATTTTTGCAAATAATTATCTTTTGATGACACGAAAAAAATCATTAAGTTTACTGAAATCATTTGGATTAAAACAATATTTCAACTGGGAGAATTAACTTTAGAGTTAATAATCCAAGCAAACCTTATAAAAAAACAGCCTGAAACACTAGAAAGTGAAATAAGGTCAAACTTATTGTGTGCAAGGTAGCTGAATGTAAGCAGAAGCGAGTATTTTAAATATTATGTTTAACAACATCTGGTTTGAAATGAACGCTGCCTGATTGAACATTTCAATATTTTTTTAAGCTGATTTTTTTTAGGACTTTAGGGGAAAGACAGGTAATGAGCTGTGTCTGTAATTATTGTGAAGCTGTTGATCTTGGTATTGGTTTCTTTAAAAATGGATGAAAACTTGTCTGTGTAAAACACTCGGGACACAGAACCCGAGGTAAGAGAGCACATCGATAATCATATGCTGGACTTGAGCCACTGGTCTTTTTAAAAAATGAGTTGGCAAAACATCCACAGGGTTTCCTTTTTCTAACCATGTTGGTAAGAAGTAGCAGAAAGGTGGCCAAACCTGTGCAAAGTGTTGAGAAAGAGAAAATGTGCATCTTTTTAAATAAAGATTTAGGTGCGTGTGAAACAAAATCTGGGAAAATACGTATACATGCAAAGTATTCGCTCATCTATCCAAATCATCAACTTCAGGTGTTCCAATCACTTCACATGGCCACAAATGTATCAAATCAAGCACCCAGGCATGCAGACAGCTTCTACAAACATCAGTGAATTCTAGTGTGGTACCATGACAGGATGCCACCTGTGCAAGTCCATTCGTGAAATTTCCTCACTAAGTATTCCACTTTGGATAACGAAGTGGAAGTGATTGGGAATGATAGCAACTTAGCCATGAAAGATAAGTCATGTAAAATAACAGAGGTCACCAATTTTCTGCAGAGTCAGTCACTACAGACCTCCAAACTTCATGTGGCCTTCAGATTAGCTCAAGAACAGTGTGTAGAAAGCTTCATAGAATGGCTGAGCAGCTGCATCCAAGCCTTACATCACCAAGCACAGGGTAAAGTGCAGATGGAGTGGTGTAAAGCGTCGCCACCACTGAACTCTAGCTTAGTGGAGATGTGTTCTCTGGCACGACAAATCATGCTTCTCCATCTGGCAATCCGATGGACCAGTGTGAGTTTGGTGGTTGCCAGGAGAACAGTACGAGTCTGAATACATTGTGCCAAGTGGAAATCCCCCCGTGGAAAGTACGGGGGGATTATGGTATTGGGCTTCTTTTCAGGATTCTGGGTTGGCCCTTTAATTACACTGGTTGGCCCTTTAGTTACACTGAAAGGAAGTCTTAATGCTTGAACATACCAAGTCATTTTGGAAAACAGCTAGGGGATGGCCCCTTCCTGCGCACCAGTACACAATGTGAGGTGCATAAAGACATGGATGAGAAAGTTTGGTGTGGAAGAACTTGACTGGCCTGCACAACCCAAGAGAACAACTTTGGGATGACTTAGAGCAGAGACTGTGAGCCAGGCGTTCTCATCCAAAATCAGTGTCTGACCTCACAAACAAGAATTTAAGCTTTTTATAGCTGCAAAGGGTGGGCAGACATCATATTAAACCCTATGGATTAGGAATGGGATGTCTCTCAAGTTTATGTGCATGGAAAAGCAGATGAGTTTTTGGCAATGTAGTGCATAACAAACATATATGTATATGTATTTTCCCACATATATACTCTACACTTATCAAATTCAGGGTTGTGGGGGTACCTGGACAACTCACCATTATGTTACAGGGCTAACACACAGACACAGACAGCCAATTACTTTCAGATTCACAACTGCAGTTGGGGCCAATTAAGAACCTTCAATAAACTTAAATGATCTTGGATAAGGAAAACAATCAGAAAACAATACGGTCAGCAAACCTTGCGGAGTCAGGATGCTGATTGAAAGCCTTTTGTTCAGATAGCTTTTTGGGGCTTTTTGCTTCACCTTCGAGTCTGGTCATCCAGAACAGATAAATATGTTTGTTTCTAGTTGCGGACTAGCTAGAAAATAGTTGGTCCAGCTGTATCCAGATGGGTCACCAGAAGTGGAAAATTTGAATTTATGGATTTTTGCCTCAACTGAGATAGTAGGAACAATTGTCATGCAGGCCCTTCAGAAAGCATACCAGTGTATACAGTGCTGCTCAGCTATATGAGGCTCTCTGTTTTCTATGCTAAGTTATGTAAAATACACCTCAAATAGCGTGTTTTCATGGATACTGAAGCATAATGAGATAGATAGTGCTGGGAAGAAGAAGAAATGCATTTTCTGGTACGCTAGGGTTCCCCAGGTGAGCATAACTGACCCAATCATGTTATCTTGAGATGTCATTTAGATAACAAAGATCATCAAAAAACAAAGCAGTAGTGGTCTAGTCAACATGTCCTTAGTTAAATATGAACACATGTTTGCATGGGGGCATTATTAAAAACAATCAGTCAATCAGATAGCAGCTCAAGCTGTCACTACACCACTACCAGCCTTTAGCCATTTGTATGTCTGCAGAGCCCCTGATATTGAATGAGGACATGGCACAGTCACAGAAAATAGTTAGGCTTTAATATGCAGCAGCGGTAGAAACTTTTTCCCCCCCGAAGGCATTAGATTTCAGTTAGCCACATCCTGTAGTTCAATAGTGTGGTCTAAATGGAAACAGAGATGAGAAGAGGCTTTTTATTTAATTCGAGAGAAAGTTTCGCAGAGTGAAGCCAGACCAGCACACTTTTACGGTCAAGGTTTATTTTAGCACTTCTTCTTTGCTCATACATCAACTTTCACTGAATCCCAAACAGGTTTATATTCACTTGGGTGGCCACGTCCTGGAATCCAGCCAAACTCCAAACTGTGATTTCATTTTGGTACACCTGCAGCCAAAGAGCAGCTAAGAAAAAATAAAACAGAACCTGGGTTGTGACCAGTTATCATTAAACTTTATTCAAGTGTTGATTCAAGGACACAGGCCCGGCGTAAGCGAGTCTATTTTTCATAAAACTTTGTCAAAAAGAATCTTGATAGTAAAAACAGCCCAAACTATCACTATATCTATAAAAAGCTAAAATAATGGAACATGTTTTACATGCTGTGCAGTATAGATTAAACTGTAATGGACTTTTTGGAGTTTACTCCTTTATCTCACTATTGTGGTACCCCTGAAAATGGACCCTTTAGGTGTGTATGATGACCTGACTGTCTGGGTGTTTGGCTTCTATCAGAGGCTCAAGGACAGTCTAGCTGCTCCCTGATAGTGCAGAGACACTGTGTATCCTTATCTGGAGCACTGACGTTAGGAAGGCAAAAATGAAACTCTATGTGAGATTAGAACTTCATAATAGGATAAGCAGGCCTACTGCAACATGTGTTCACCCAAAAACACCTTAAGATTTTCTTTATCATATGATCAAATGTTTAGTAATTAATTTTTAAGACTGGATGAAGCAAAAATGACATCCCATTTCCATCTAATGTATGCAAACTGTCATCTTTATACACACTATGTTGTATGATAAACACAGTAATAGAGAATTCCAGCCAGTCCTTTTGAGAAAGCACTTGGAAAGAATAGGGATGAAAAAACATGCCCTTTAACAGAGAAAAACCTTCAGCAGGAGTGGCCTCAGCAAGGGCGGCTATCTGCCACAGCCAGTTGGAAAGAGAGAAAAGAGGAGAGGAAGGACCGGCATGGAGAGGAAACAGAGAACATACAGTTTAACGTGAACTCTGAGACTGTTGATGGTGGAAGTATCCAGTGATTGGGAACATGCAGGTCATGAGCTAGAGGTACCTACAAAACAGTACAGGGAGAGACAACAATCATTACGAGAGGTCTTCCAGCACCCCAGTCATACAGCACCATAACTAAAGAATAGCGCAGGGTTCCCTGATGCAGACTGACGTTTTATCCAAAAGACTGAAGACAGAGCTAAAACGCAGAATAGAGTGTCTGCCCCCTGAAACCAATCCTGGGAGCTGGTTTGATAGAAGAGTAAGAATCGTACTCTTAGAAACTCTCAGAGCTCTCAGAGTCTGCACTCTGAGAGAGCGGTGCTGCTTTCGGATAATACAGTACTACAAAACACTTTCAGATCTTCTAGAGTTTGGTCATTTTGTAAGTGAGGAGAAGGATTTAAAATTCAAAGCCAGTGGGGGAAAGCTTCTATTACTGAACAAATAAATGAATTCAATCCAGCCAATAAAACTGTTTCCCAAGTCTAAAACAATCCTGCATCTGAAGCCCAAAATGGAAAAAAAAGAAACCGGAAGATCAAGACTGAAGACCACTGATCCAGACACTTACCGACTCTTGCCCTCAGAGGCTTCACTCTCTCTCTTTTCTTTCTCACAACCTGTAATCCAGCGATCAGTTGTCCAGGCAACTGCACTGGCCACAGTTCCAGCACGTGCTCAGTGATGCCAGGTCAGGATGAAAGTACCTGGAGGGGACAATGCAAATCCCCCTTTGCACCCTATTGAAGACTAGCATAGAAATCCCAGCAGTAAACCTGCCCCCAGGGTTGGGTTTTTTTTTTCCTCCGGAGTGGTGCAACGCCTGTGTGTGTTATTAGTACTCGCGTGTGAAAGATCTCAGTCTCACATAAATAAATGAAAGCAGTTCCAGATCTGCTAGTTCTTTAACAGAAAAACAGATTTTAGGAAAGTCGTTACAAGCTAAGTGCATGAATTATTTTTGCTCAAATATTTTTTTAAGGACATATATTATTTATTTTGTTTTATTTTTTTTAATAGGCTGATGCAACCTAAATTCACAACCTTACAGGTCACACATTAGCTGTTTAGAAGGCAGACAAAGTGATCTAGGGATTAACATCTTAGCATGGAGGAAGATGTCACCATGTTGGAATGTGAAAAGTTGCGAGTGTGTGTGTGCATGTGCACATCCAGTACTTTGCCCACGCTGTGACAGCACAATCATGTGCTGCAGGAATCAAAAATACTGCACATTGTCCTTTTCCTACATGGCATCAACAACGCTCATCTGGCTCCCTGTTGTTCAGGTATTAGCGCATAACCTTGTGCGCTAAAGCTTTCAAGCTCTTCCATAATCTCTCCTGCAAACTTTGTGTGAACTCCGGTGCACATGATACCTTTATTCAAGAGTCAATAGCAAGTGGAAGAATAGCACAAAGCAGATATTCAGAAGTGTTTTTGTGACAAAAACTAATCAATAGATGCTTGATATTCAGAAAGATTTCTTTGCCTGTATGATTTTTCTGCCAGAAAGCTATATTTCACATTAGCCAGCAATACTCTAGCCTCTCTGGGTGTGGGTCTTGTTAAATGAAAGTATATGAATTTGGTAAATGTAGCAGGGAAATCAAGACAACATATGAGGCAGTCACTTACACTAACACTCGTGAAGCCTGAGTATATCCAAGGGCACATCTCTGACGGTCCTGTAATCAGAAGTGCAGACATAAAGAGGTATTGTAATGACACATGCCTGCCTCTTTTTAAATATAGGTTTGATTTGAAAGAAAATGACAGTGTAGTCAATTTGGTCATTTTGGCAATGGTACCAGCCTTCTTCTTTTCTTTCAATAGAAAATGAAAGTGTTCGTTTCCTACTGGGTTTCCACTTTCCTGTGTGAATTTTTCTCCCCGTCATTTTCTCTCATCCCATCTCTGTGTCAGCCTCTCCTCATAGTCTGTGTCTGTTTCAAGCATCCGTTTGTCTGTCTGAATCCTCTCCGGCTGTGACCGTGAGGATGTCTGCTTTTTGGTTCTCAAAGAAAAACAGATGCACGGTGCTTGATAGAAATTATGAACACCGAGTATGTTCCATTTTCCACTCGTGGGTGGTTAGAGTACATTTCTCTCCCCCAAAAAAAGGCAAAAAAAAGAAAAGTGGCAGAAAAGGAAATAAAAAAGTCTGTCACACGTACAAGGACTGAATTATAGTCCTGCAGTTATAATATGTAGTATGAAGGGGAGGTATAATTTGTTGATTTGCTGTTCTGTGGAGCTGGGTTGGCAGATGAGCACCATTAAGTGTTTTTTATCTATGTGCGTGGAAGAATTACAAGAAGAGAGAGTGAACATTTGGAGTTTTTAAATGGTTTGCTTGTACAACCCACAGAACACACATTAAAGAAACCCTATAGGGCATCTTCTCTGTAGACGTGTAATTTAGTTGAACCATTCCAGGGTTGTAAATGCACCTGATGTTACTTTGAAATGAACCTGATGAGTTCAGCTTCCATGGCGACTTCGGCCTCCTCAGCAGAATGGGAGCTGACACCTGTATCGGGGGTTCGCACTCTTTGCAAACTCGACTCACACAGATTTAATTTGTGTCACTCTGTGAATACTTTTTCTTCCGCGCTGTTCCATCACTGTGTAGCAGACCTTTAAATACTCGTCCCGACCTCGAATAGCCCGACAGCCCCCGAGATAATCCTGCGGCTTCACAGCGCAGAGAAGAAACAGTGCAGAAAAATCCGCTTGGAGAGAGTGACTGTTGGAAAATTCTCACTGACTTCTTAGTTCTTATTTATCTTCGTGACAGTGGGTCCGGAGAAGGAAATGACAGGGAGGGAGAGCGGCGTGGTGCGTTGGCTCTGCGTGTTAAGGAGAGGCTGTGATCATCGCCGGCTGCAGAGAGACAACAGTGACGGGAAGTGACGATGAGGCCCGAGACGAGAGCCGCGATGGTAATGCGTGTCACATCGATGAGGCCTCTCAAAGAGAAGTCAGGAATGAGATCAGCTACTTCCTACTTCCTGTCTCCCGGTGTCTTAGCTGGGGGCTCTGATTTCCAATTTTTCACTGCCATCATTTATTTGGTCTTCTTCTCCCTCTTTAGTCGTCTTTTCAGCCTCTCTAATCTGCCTGTCTTTCTGCTGGACTATTCTTTCCTCTGCCCCTCGTTCGACAGTGGACACTATTCATCTCTCACTCCTGGCTGTGTTTCCTTAGTTTCTTATTCTTTTCCAACTCTGTATAATTCACAGCTATGCTACAACCTTTTTCTTGCAAAGGAAATAAAAGTAGGACTAGTCAAGTCCCCTACCCTATAAGACTCCTTTAAAACCTAGGGCTAGAATGAATAAGCAGAACACTGCTAAACCTACCAGAAAGGCTGGTCGTATTGGTTGTGTTAAAGAATAACTGTTGTATAACTTGTGAACAAAGCCTAGAGGCAAACTGACTGCTTTTAACTATTTAAATAGCTTTACAAGCCAAACCAAACTTACCTGTTGACACTTTTGATTATTCATAGACTGCTTTCTGTCATAGTCTGGATGTGCCTTTTCTCCAGTGTCCACCTCTGGGCAAAGCTGCCATTCTCTCACCAGAGCAACTCACCTGGAAGTTATCTGTGGCAATCAGCAGAGGGGTATTTATGACCAGCATCACTTCGCCGCTGGTCCGTCAACTCACCTATGTTGGTAACAGGCTTACTCTTGTTGCTCAAGATCGATGTCCTTATATTACTTACCTTGCTTTCTATATCCTCTAGCTCCGTTGACTCAATGGAGGCACACAGCACCGCCACGCAACAGAACTCACCTTTTGGATACTGGTCACAAACCTCACCAGATTCACGCTATGCTCCAGGAAGAAAACACCCACCACACTCACCTGCTTGCCCTCCTGACACCGCAACTTACCAGGACTCCTGAAATTCAGGTCAGCCTGTCGTTAATGCTATCAGCTTGCCACTCGAACCTCTGCCTCCCCCTCCAAGCCTAAGACTCCACCTGCAAAATTAAGTCACTCCAAACAATCTCAAATTCCTGTTATCTCTGGACCAGCCCCTGTAAAGACTAACCCCCTCTTCCTCTTTCCTCAGTGGGACCTCGCAACCGCCACGCCACCAGTCTCCCCTTGAGTTACCTCCCTTAGGCTACCACGCTAGAATCCCTATGTCAAATATTGTGTGTCAGTGCCACGCCAGATTTCCAGGTTACGCTTCCCACATCAAGTATAGCTCTGTGTTTTGTGTTAAAGTTTGTGTTAAGTTAACTGTATCACCTCTGCATGTCGGTCTTGCAGTTGAGTCCAGTTATGTACAGGCCTGTGGCCCCACGTTTCACTATCTTATAGGCACTAAAGGAAAAAAGGAGTCAGGGGGTTAAACCAAGAACCACCCGACTCCACAGCTACAGCCACCACCTCCAACAATCAGTTGGAGTGTTGTTTGTCAGCTAGAATTGGTGCTAAGAATACAGCTTGTTTCCTCTGATCCATAACTACTTCACTAAGGCTACGTTCACAATGCAGGTGAAAGCGCATCAAATCCGATTTTTTTGACCCTATGTGACTCATATCCACAGTAGCGGTTTTAGATACGGGTGACACGGGCGGTGGTGGCATTGTGGTGGGGGGCGGCATCACGGGCATCGGCAAAAAAAATGCTGGTACTCATGCTCCCCCGACGTCAACCAGCGCATATTGGGAATGGTACATGCACCGATCGGTTTTCTATCGCCCATTTGCTGGGAGTAAGGACGCCCTTCGTTTGCGAGGTGCACTGACAGGAGAGGGCGGGGCGGCGGGGGATTTTCTGATCGGCTGGAGCAGCATCTAATAACCAACTTGCAAAGTAAAACAAAATAAAAACAAACCAACAAACACGAAAACACCAGACATTATAATACAGACTTATAATTTGCACCGATGTTTTTTCAAAATTCTATACACGAAAAGTGAGCGCGAGAGCCCTCGGTGCACCTGCTTGCTGCTGAAGTCAAAGTAAACTTTATTGTCATCTCCGCTACAGTCCAGTATATAGACAGACGAGATGACAAGGCTCCAGTTACAGCAGTGCAAGTAAACAAAAAATATATATATAAGAAGAGTAAGAAAATAAATATACACTTTAGGACCAGGGGTAAAGGGATCAATAACAATTTAAAATTTAAAGTTTGATACACAAGTCTCACACACAAGCCGTTGAAAGGGGAGGAGGGGTTGGCTGCTTCCAAATAGAGCACATTTCATTCATAATGATGTGAATTCAAGCCCATCATGTATTCATGATTTGAATCCTGGGTTGTGTGAAATCTCAGAAATGCACCCTAGACAAAGTGAATCTGTGAACTAAGGTGTAGGTGTGTTAGATCATGTTGTGGTGATCCTTGGGTTGAGGGATGGGTGTTCATACTGGAGTGCAAAATTAAAACCAATGGAAGATGGACAAGAAAAGTTCAAAGCCATCAGGTCCTCAGTTTAGAAAAAAGGGAAAAGAAGAGGAGGAGAAACGAGCAAAAGATACAGGTAAGCAGATGTGTCATTGGATAATGGCAGGTCATCCTGAAACAATCAGAATCAGAATCCTTTATTAATCCCTAAGGAAATTATGTGAGTTACAGTTGCTCCAAGATGAAATGGTAAAAATAGCAACAGTAACAGACTAAACTCCAAACAATACATTATGTTACAGATTTTAATATTAATTAGTCTTTGTCAATTGTTCGCATTGTATGACGAATTATGATGGCTGTTTGGTAGCTGTTTGCATACTATGCATACTCTCTCTCTTCATATGTGTATGTGTGTGTGTGTGTGTGTGTGTGTACAACAGTTTTATATTAATGTACAATCCTTAATATGTTTTGTGTGTGTGTGTGGCGGGGGGGCGCCAGAGGGAGTTTTCGCCCAGGGCGCCAAACTGGCTAGGAACGCCACTGCATATCCGATCATGGTATGACACTGTGAATGGCACGAATCTAATCTAATTTTCAAATTCGATCTGGGTCACTTTCGTATGTGGTACTGAATCAGATACATATCCGATGTTTTAGAAAGCGACTGCTGTTTGAATGGTCATGTCGCATTAGATCCGTCTTTTACGTCACTGACACACGACGGACGCCAATTATCAGCTCCGGAGAAGCACCCGAGAAGATATCGCAAACGCTTCCTGGACATCCAGTGTAGATGTTAGTGAAACTGTTGGGAAGACAACGTGAACATGTTATTTGTACTGTATAATCTGCAGATTCTGACAGAAATCTGCAACTATCCTTTGAAGCACCGCTCCTCTGAAACAGCAATAAGGATAATTATTAGGTTATTTACATTATTATGTAAATAACAAAATAACTTAAAGCAAAAATTGGGAAACGTAAAGTTCGAAGTCTTTATATTAAGGGCCATCATTCAAACAATATTGTTTGCTCTGGGTCTAAACAGAGCGCGATGTGTGTGACGTCTTCTTTTGCTCATGCGGGTTCACACTAGTTTGCTGTCGCATGTGTGAACAAGCAGACATAAAAATCGGATTTGATCAAAAAATCGGAATTGTGCACCTGCAGTGTGAACGTAGAAAAGACCACAGCGCCACTGAGTTTACACAAGACTAATGTCACAGACAGAGATGCTATACAAAGTCAGCCTGCAACATGTAGCCGGAATTTATTCATTTATTTTTACTTTGTGTCGAAGCATAGAAAGCTGACACTGGCTATGTCTCTGTGTGTAAGGCACTACATGCAAATGGGGAAAGTTCTTATTTGACTTGAATAAAAAAACAAAGAAAAACACTGTCAGGATTTTTGCCTTTAACTGAATATTTTGTACAGTGTGTTAAGCCTATAATCAAGCTAAGATAGAAGCAGATTGCATATAGACAACTGGGAGTATGAAAAATAAGAAACTATTTAAAATAAACATATATATATAATCATCATACATAACCCTTTTTAAATTTTGTTTTAAATGATCACTTTATTACAGTTTGAAGTTCTGAAAGAATTTTCCTACTATAAGCCTCATTCACCCACATAGTCACTTAAGCACCTTTTCTATTCTTAAGTGCTTTTAGAATAACATTTATATATTCATACTCTCAACACATCAGAGTGGCAACTTGGGGTTCAATTTGTATGTCTGTTTGATGCTGGATTTACTCTTTGTATCATAAGTTACTTGCACCATGATGGTGAGGTGGTTTGCACTGATTGGTACTCTCCTCCCACAGTCCAAAGACATGGGCTCAGTGTTGACTCTAATTTGGCTGTATTGGTGGATTTGAGTATGAATGGTTGTCTGTGTTAACCCTGTGATAGACTGGCAACATGTCCAAGGTGTACCCCAGCATCCCCATAACTCTGGAGTGGAAAAGTGGAAGAAATGGATAATGGATAATGTGTACTCATTAATTGTAATTTCTCCATAGTTTTTCATGATTTTATAAACATTTTTTATTTAAAAAAGGGAGCAAATATTTTGAGTAAGCACTCATCTTGTACATCCATCTTGTACAGTCTGTGCCATATAATAATAATAAAAAAAAAGGTGCAGATCCTTAGGAAATAATGGAGCAACGTCCTTGATTAGTTTTTTTTTAAAAACCTCAGCTAAGAAAGTACACACAAAAGAAACTACATCCTACTTGTTACAGAAAAGTATACAAAGTACAACTACAGCTTGTGTCTGTTTTTGTAAGACAAAATATAAAATTATGTAAAATGCATTTTATTTGCACAGAATTTTTTTTTTTTTAGATTGCCGAGTTCACATTTTCAGCATTGATTGCTTTGGGTTTTGTTTTTGTTTTTTTCAAAAAACATAAACTTTGTATTCAGGAAGCGACAACATTTCAACATATTGCTATCTTGGTTCTCTCTATGCTCAGTAAAAGCTCTGAAGTCTACACCTGTGCTGGTGTTTTGTGTCTACAGTGTTTCGTGCCAGGCGGGTGGCAGCCTGGGTGGGCGACACCGAGCTGTCCAAAATCTCTGTGCAGCCCACTGAGCTCCACTGAGCTGCAGAGGAGCTTATAATGAAAGAAAACAGCTCTAATCATTACACACACCCTCACCCTCCACCCTTCCCTTTCCTGTGTGCTTCTTCCCGCCTCCTTCCTCTCATTAAAAAAAAGACAGCAACCCGGAATACTGATGCATTGTTAAGCGCTCTTAATTGAACTTCTTAGAATTTAGGCCACATTAAGAATTCCTTGGATTCTTAATGTGCCATCATTTAAATGCTTAGTCTGTGTTCTCTCAGCTGCTTAGTTCGAATTGCCCTCTGTGCTGTATTTATCTCAGCCACCTCCAGTGCACGTCCGTTCAGTGGAAGGGGAGGAATGGCTCTGGCAGATTTGTAATGTGCAGGCACGGAGGAAAGGACATCGACTCTTAATACAACAGAGGGAACAAAAGCCTGAGCTTGGAGCCAGCTGGGAGTTTCATCATCAGCCAGGGGAGAGAAAGAGAGAGCAAGAAAGGGGTGGGCAAAGTGGGAGAGCAAGAAAGAAACGAGGTAGTGGGAAAGAGCACAGGAGTGAGGGAAAAAAAAGTTATTGGACTAGACGGGCCCGGGTGACATCAATAGCATCCCAAGCAGGGCCACAAATTAGCCGGGCAAGAAGCAGCGCAGCATGGGATCTGACAGCTGAGGCCCCGTGCGCAATGCCACCAGGGGATTAGCGGGGGCTTCGGGATCTGACACAGAGGGGATGAGCGTCATGGGCAGAATAAAGAGCAACGTGGGGATTAGAGAGCTTCCAGACACTCCACCAACACTCATGAAGGGCTTAAAGGGCTATAGATATCATTAATGAATGGACAGTGAGAGAGACTAAGAGAAAGAAAGACAGAGGCGCTTGGGGGTGTTGTCTTTTTGATTTTATTCAGCCTCCACATTGCCGCTCAGATTTTTAATGATCAGACATTCCACACGCTTGCATTAAAAGTCAATGAGAGGATGGCCGGAGAGGCAAACTGCTCGTGTTCATCATTCAACCAAACACAGAGCGCACCAGTCAGAGATGGCCAGCCTCTGACAGGGTATTGTATGTTCAATTCATGCAAGCCTCTGATGTTAGGCCTGAATAATTCATCTGAAAATGCCAAACATAGATTTGAATATTTGCACGCCTCTGTGCGGACACGGTGGAAGAAAACGAGATCGTATTCATCATTGTGCACATGTGGGTGAACTGTAGGTATCGAATTCTGCATTCAGGTGCTGGGTATGGGGTGATTTGAGGAGCCACGAAGCTGCATGTTGTTTTATAAAAAGGAAATCACTGAATCGCTTTTCTCGTATAAACAGACCTTGCCTTCAGATAGGTACAGCTCCACAAGCGTGTCTGCACAACCGCTGCAGGGATATGACACCCAGATAACCTTTGTACTAGCAGCTCACAACAACGCCGAACATGAGACAAACCCATTAAGCTAATATGATCTTGGAAAATGCCATGCAGAAGAGAAAAGTCGGTAGAATATCAGCACAATCTGTGAACTTAAAAATGTCCACGTGCTGGGCCTTTTCCATGATAATGACATTGCCTCCGGGGGAAAAACAGGATATCTTGGACAGGAAGGCAGTGGGAGATAAGTCAGCCTGTTGTTTAGGAACATGGAGTTATCGTCCCCACCACCACCTCCTCCTCGGAGCTCCGTGTGCAGCACTATTGGAGTCTTTATCATGAAAGAGTTAACTACTTATCAGTGGGTCTCTACCAAGGATCAAGGCACAACTGGATTCGCTGAAGGGGCAGAATGCACTTTGATGAACTTCAGTCAGAGTTTAAAGAGAGCGTATTTTTATCCACAGAGTCCTAAATCTCTCTGTTAGGTTTACCTCCATTTGTGGACACAGGATAGGTGTCTTTGGAGAGAAAATGCAAGTCCATGATGTAAATGTCTTTGCCTGCCTCAGTGTGTGTGTGTGTGTCAGTCTGAGGTCATCAATTTGTCCACATTTGAGGATGAAAAAGCAATAGCTTGTTTCCTTCCTGACAGCATCGATGACTCTTCAGCCAGCTCTGTATGCCCAGATGATTCACATTCGACTTGTTTTTGAAATGAATTCCTGCCTCCCACTGGGCTCAAACCGTAATCCGCTCTCGCCTGCCTGCCTGTGCGTGAGGCGACAAACCTCGTCCTTGTGTACAGCCTTCTACCATTGTCCTAAGAGATCCTCTGAGATCCAGGAAGGTTGTGTGGGTGTGCCCCCGCTTTGTCTTGGCTCTGAATGAACAAACAGTGTATAATCAGTTGTAATATGCCCTTGGAACAGAGAACCTAACGCTCCGAGTGTGAAGTTGTATCAATTTAGTGCACTTCTTGTACTCTGATTGATGCTACACAGAAGAGCCTTGTTACAATTACTGTCCCTTTCGCTGTTGTCGCCACTGAACTAGCGTTTGCAGTGACAGGTGCGCAGAAGAAAAGGACCGAGGCACAACTTCATTTACAAGAAGAAACTCTCATAGGTGAAAACATTGCAACATAGCAATAAAATAAATTGTCGTGCAATCACAATGATGGTAGCGTAGGTGATCTTTTTTTTTTTAAGTTTTGATTCGTAATAACAACCTGTGGAAATTCGAATGCAGCTTAATTGCTTCTTTGTTGTTGACACACTTTGTTAAAACTGGAATCAGGAGTTTTGTTGACAATAAATCTCAAAGTCAGACCTTTAAAGGGAGGCATTAGCATTGCTTCAGCGCAAACACTCAGGCTTGGGAAGGCAGTGGTGTAGTCATTACTGCCTCCCATTTTCACATTGAGATTTTAATCATCGGCTACAGTATTTCTGATTGATGTGTGTGTGTGTGTGTGTGTGTGTGTGTGTGTGTGTGTGTGTGTGTGTGTGTGTGTGTGTGTGTGTGTGTGTGTGTGTGTGTGTGTGTTTACACACATATATCTGTTCACATGGGGGTTGTAATACATCTTTGTAATTAGTATTATAATTATAAGGCAATAAAACTGCGGTACACATGGGAGGCCGATCCATCTCTGGGATACTGCAATTATCCTGCTAAGATGTGTTACTGTGACAAATTTACAAGAAGCAAAGTGCAGCTCTGCACTGATCCGGTTAAAACAACGCACAGAACACAGACTTAGTTCAGTTTTGTGCCAATAAATGTGTGTAGAATCTATAAATATATCAACAGAGGAGATCTGTGGATTTTATTTGCTCAGCAGACAGGGTAGCAGCACAAAACAACCCCCTCCAAAAGCATAAAATGATTTAGTTCCAGACCTGTTGCCTCTTGTGTTTCTTTTTTCAACAACTTATGTCTAGACTGCAGTCCCAAGCAGCGAAATACTGATGCACAAACAACTCATCTTTGAGTTCTCCCTCAGTCTGGTCAATGCGGTGATATGAGACGGCCGCTGAGTGCGTCTAAATTGGCTTTGCCTTCTATTAGCTCCAACAGTGCCTCGTTATCAGCAGCCAAGATCTAGCCTGCAGGGCCAGACCTCTGCTTCTCCGCCACCCACCAGCTCACTGCCACGCACACACACACACATGCAGTGAATTCACAGGTATGCAGAAGCACACGCACGTAGGGATGCTCTCGCAGTCTTTCACACTCTGACACTAATACTTCCATTTCCATATCTTTGATTAAGCCAGCAGGATGTCCAGGTTGCCACTGAGCACATCTGCTTTCATAGCAGACACCCACAAAGGATAATGGGATGCTTATCAGCTGGAGAGAGAAGAGGAAATCGTAGCTCCCTCCATTGGTGGGCAGACACGGCGAGGTTTTCTCACAGCAACCTGAGAGTGGAAATGCAAATCAGGCTCTGTTGTGTAAATAGAAATGATTTAATTAGTTTAATATGGATGAGCGTCAACCCGGAGGGCGGGTTAAATATCAACAAGTTTATTAACTATTCACACACGCATGCACGGTGCATGTGCAGAAAGCAAAGGTTACGTTTGCTTAAATTACACACACACAGTAAATGTCGCTTGGCGTTTAACCTTTTCTAACAATGTGCAGACCCTCTTCCCCTTCAGCATCTGCTGTCACAGCCTGAACGTCGGCATCATGCCTGCAAGTCATGCTGTAGTGGTCCTAAAGTTTTGTTGCTTTGGATTCTTTGTGAATGTATCTGAGTTTGGGTTTCTGTTGAGGTTTTATTGTTTTTCCAAATGTTTGAAGTTTTGATTTTTTTTCTTTTCTTTTCTTTTTTTTTAATCTGCTGAATTTTGGATTCATGCTTTGATTTCTTTGCTATTCTAATAGTGAGTCTAATTCTTTCTGATATTATCGAGTCTTTCATTTCTGTTTACTACATGATTTTCCTAGTAAGAAGTTTCTGTTTTTTGCACTTCTGTCTTTCTGTCCGTGACATCATTGTTATCTCAGCATGCTGAGTTCTAGTCTCTGATGAACATTCTAAAATAAACACGTTGGAATGAAGATTTTAAATCATATTAAATTAATTTGGATTATAGGACACAAACATAATGAACAAGTTTTGAGTCGCAATGTTTTCTCACCCATTAAAGCAGGTACACACCATCATGTCTTTCTAAAATCCCCACTCTTCTTTACAATGCTGCTTCAGTTTACTGAGGTTTGCAGGGTTTGATTTATGCACAGCTCTCTTAAGGTCCCACCACGGCATTTCAATCAGGTTGACATCTTGACTTTGACTGGGCCATTGCAGCACCTTGAATACAGGAGTACACATAGATAATAAACCAGACTGGGGGTAAAAACACCACTGCACTCTACAGGAAGGGCCAGAGTTGGCTCTATTTTCTGAGGCTGCTGAGGTCTTTAAACGTCTGTCGGACAATGCTCAGGATTTTCTATGAGTCTGTTGTGGCCAGTGCCGCCCTCTGTGCTGTTGCATGCTGGGGCAGCAGGTTGAGGATTGCAGATGCCAACAGATTCAATAAACTGATCCGCAAGGCCAGTAATGTTGTAGAGATGGAGCTGGACTCCCTTAAGGTGGTGTCGCAAAGGCGGATGTTGTCCAAGATTAGGAAAATGCTGGACAATACCACCCACCCACCCACTCCATGATGTGCTGGCCAGTCACAGGAGCACGTTCAGTGAGCGACTGAAATTACCCAAATGCACCACTGAACGACACAGGAAATCATCCCTGCCTGTGGATATCTCCCATTAAAAATCCTCCATATAACGCACAGTACACACTGCAGTAGTTACACCCTTTTCCACATCCTCACCAGTAAAAATAACAAAGTTTCACAGTTTACAGTTTAGAGTAAAATGTCAATTATATAATTTTAATGTCTGTAATATTCTGGATATTTATAATAAAGCTATTTGAATAAATTAGAGCTATTTCTTATATTTTGTAACTTTGTAATATATTGAATTATTTAATTTAGTTCAGTCTGTTAGTGTTCTTATTGTCTTGGAGCAACTGTAACCAAGTCATTTTCTTAGGGATTCATAAAGTATTCTCATTTTGAATCTTTTCTTTTTCTGTTGTAGATTTGCTGCTGTATAACCTAATGTAAGCCTCACGTTTCACTCTCTAACATTTTTGTGTACAAAACAGTTTATGGTCGGCTCAGTGACCATCAGGTCCCCTGGCTGTAAAATCATCATCCCTAGTTTGTATGCAGTATTGAGGATATGCTGTGTCTGACTTTTGCCAAACATGGTGCTGTGCATTATGGTCAAGCATTTCCACTTTTGTCTTGTCTGTTCAAAGGACTCTGTTCCAGCTGTCTTGTGGTTTGTTTAGATGCAACTTTGCAAACCTAAGCTGTGCTGCCATGTTGGATAGCCACAATTACTTCCCTAAGATCATATGCTTCCTCCTTAACACAAAGCAAACTGCCAATCCTCTGCTTCTATAGAGGCGCTAACACTTGCTGAGGATCAACAAATGAAGTTAATTTGATTAGTACGACCTCTATTCTACTTACCCTCTTAATTATATAAGCACTAAGGCTGTACTTAGTGTTTCACACATTGCTTCTGCATTTTGGCTTAATTTTTCTCTAAATAAATAATAACACTGTTTAATATATCTTGTTTTGCAGTTCTTGTGAGGTTGTATTTAAATCATTTTAAGGCCTGGAAAAGACTGGACATTATTATGTCCTGACAAATAAAACCTCAGAACTGACAGCGGGTGTGTTTTCTTTTTACCATGACTGGAATTTCTAAGAATGAAAAATGAACACATAGAGAACAAACTAGCTTTGTCTCAAGGTGACTGTACACCTGCTTGCAGTATTTGTGCTGAGCTAATTCCCTGCTGGCTAAAACTTCATATTCAGCATAGATTGTCTTGTCATCAATGGTTTGCATTCAGCAGAAACTTCAGGAAGTCATTGCACCCAACCAAGAAATAGTCCTGCACATTACTCCCTTTTAAACCAGTAATTGTGATTTTTGCACTCCTGTATTTAGTTGTTATTTGTAGTAGTTAAACAAATGAAACGTAACACGTTAGTGAGCTTTAGTAACCATTGTACGTGAATTTTATTATTGTTGAACAGAGCCATGCAGGCAGTTTCTCAATTACAGCTAATATAAACTAAACCAGGCTTCAGATTTCCAATTCAATTCAAGGTATAGACAGAATATTTGGCAAGAAACTGAATAGGTATACGATCTCCTTAAATGTTAACTTTTTTCTCCAACCTGCAGCTGATAATGATTGTGACTCTATTCTGATTTTACCAATATTTGCTCTCCTGCTTCTTCTTTCTGAAACACCTCTAAAGTTGGCAATCCATAGAGCAGAATGAGGCACAGTTAGCACAAAAAGTCAGATGTGGAGATTTCTGAGTGAGAGGCATAATTCAACTAAAACTATGCAAATATATGTGCTAGCAGAAGATAAGTTCATGAGGACGATGCGGACAAGAAAGGAGAATCAGTTTCCTTAAAATCACAGAACAGGAGAAACTCTGCTGAGTGTTTATTTGTTTATTTAAATAAATGAAAAAGAGACTCCTGAGGGATTATGCCTCTTACTGCCAGGTGAAGAAACACCCCACACAAAAAAGACGCTTTTCCAAAACGTGCAGCTCCTTTGTAAATATTTTAGCTTCATGTCTGAAGAGAAAACATGAGCAGTATCTCAATTTATGTAACACCAAGATTTTTGAAAAAGGCCTTTAAAAATGACCTTTAACATCTGCTTACCCGCTCGGTAGAAAGTCGGTGAAGCTAAAGATGCGGGGCGGGAAATCTTGTGACGACTCAGAGTAAGATGAATGTTGATAGCTATTGAATCAGCCTGCCATGAATAATTGAAGTGACAAACAGGCCAGAGCGCTTGAAGGCAACAACTCTCAGTCACATCTCAAGTTCAAGAATGAGAGTTTAATAACCAGCGAGATTTCTGTTCCTTTACTTTCAGGTCATAACTCGAGGCCTCTATCCCCGGCTTTTATTCATCCCCTCATCACCAACCACAGAATGAGGTCAGTTTTATTGAAAGTTTCCTCGAGCCCTTTCCTGTTGTCCGCCTCTGCTTATGTAAACCAGACAGCCCCAGCTGAGCGGACACGGCGCCTCGAACGAGAATAGGGCCTTGATTCCATTCTCGGGAGCTTCTCGTCATCTCCTGCTGTCCAAGAATTTGTAATCTACCTCTAGTCAGATCAAATCAAAGACATTGTTGTGTCTCACAAAGATATCTTTACATGTGATTGCAAGTCTGAGTTTCCCGCTCTTACTTGCTGCTTTGTGTTGTTTCCATGTTATTTCCTGTGAATCACCATAACTTCTTGGAACTGATCAATTTTTTTTTTTTTAGCACAGCAGTGCCAGCTTTGGCTTTTACTGCTGGGGGGGTTACCTTCATATTCTGCTGCTCATCCCTACAAAACCATGTCTATCATGAGAAAGTGAAAGAAACCACAAAAGGAAGGAAGCAGGACGTCAGTTGCAAGAGCGTCTGCGTCAAGCTGCATTCAATTGTTCTGCAGTTGGAAAGAAGCAGTCAAAGCAAAAACACAGTAAAACTGGTCTACCAGATTGCTTCTTTGATTTTTTTTTTTTTTTTTTTAAAGAAAAAGAAAACACCATGGAAGTGGGAGGGAATGGCCATTGTGTGGCTGAAAAAACAATTCCCACGTCGGGACGAGAAAGAATTACAGCGCAGCGCCAGTCTGAGCCCGACGGTAAACACAGCACAGTCCATGTCAAACTGGTGGGAGTCCCATATGAATAATTAACCCAGCACAAGTGGGTAGTGCTAAGTCTAAGTAAAGTTCATCGCAGGAAAGGGGGAAAACAAAGCTGCGTAAGTTGCAGCTCGGTGGATCGATGATTAGTAATGAATGCAGTGTAGTTAATTTTAGAGTTACAAGGGCTTTTGGAGTTTCATTATACTCTCTAATTCACATGGAAATGCCTCTCATAAACATGATTCAGGTGAGTGGGCAGAGAGAGTGGCCTGACAAACAAAACCCCACAGCACTCTGTTCCTGTCTATGGCAGATAGATGATTTTACAGGCAAGGAAATACATTCGCACTCTTACAGTAAGCCATTAAAATGGCTCTTGTGCATGTCATTATTGAAATGAGATGCCCAGTATGGCACTGCTAATCAAAAGCTGGAGTAATCTTAATAATCTGTTTCACTATCATATCTTAGAAGCACACTCTTTAGCCCAGCAGCCACTCTCAATCCCATTCTTTAATGGTTAAGGAGAATCCTAACTTCTGGCAAGCCTTTCCATGTAAGAGTCGCTGGCAATCTAATAAAAAAAACCCTGAGGTAAGATTCAAACTCTAAGTAGTTCAGAACATAACCTGAAATTGTCAAATGTCCTCAAAGAATCCATATTTACACTACACAGTGTTTGTCCCACATGGATAACAATCTCGCCGTTGCTCGAGGCCACATCTAAAATACACTCCCACTTCCTGTAGGCTTGTCAGATATGATCTGATCTCCTCATAAGCACTCTCTTTTAAAGCTCAGACATATTTGCGTGTGGGAAGAAGTTTTTTTTAGATAACAACATTTTGTAAACACAGGGTGGGTTTGATTGGAGCTCTGGCTTGTCCCCAGCTTCTGTAACCTTGCCAGGTTTGCCAGAAGGATGTGGGCTTTCCTCCAACCCTGCAAAGGAAACACGACGGACTCATCGGCCAAAATGCAACATGAATGAGTCAACGTGTCAAATCAAAAATCTTGCCCTGATTTTACAGTTTTTTTTTAAAAAAAAAAAAGAAAAAAAAAAGATATTTATAAAACACAAAAAGTGAAATAAATCTTTGAAAGTGATCACACCTCCTCTAGTATGGCTGCATATCACACTGATGGCTCTTTTCCAGAGTCTTTTGAATTTGATCAGTTTTCAGTTTTACTAGGACACTCGACTCAATTTGGTTCTCCTTAAACTGAAGATGAGCTTAATTATAAGCACTGTGTGAACTTCTGGACCAGTAACACTACAAAAGGTGATTGTTTTGCTTGCATCATGCAGTCAGTTTGACATTATTTTGCATATTAGCAGCTGACAGTAAAGTAATGCGTGATGTAGCATTGCAGCGTGTTAACCAAGACACTGAAGAAGACCAAGAGCTAGTAAGACTTTTCAGACATTTTCAAATCGATTGCATTTTGCAAGAAAACCCCACAAGGCAGCATCAAATTTGCACCAGCTGCAGAGTACACAACTCAACTCACAACTAGCTTTTTCTTAGCTGTGTGGTTTTCATTACATACACTACTTTAATAGCGCATGATACAGTTTATGTAGAGACCGGTAAATCAAACTGAACGTAATATATGAAGTACGTGTAATTCAATTTTAGCTTTGTCACATATGATGAAAAATGTGAGTTAATAATCCCAATTACACAACTCCACTGGCGGCTGCTTTAATACTGTGTGTGTTTGTAGGTGCTAAAAGAAAAATATGACTGATTATCATAAATATGCACCACATAAACATACACGATTCGTATTTCATCACCGTGGCAGACCACAGAGAATTGAGGAAATGCTAATGTGTTCGGCAGCTTTCCCATTCAGTACGGGTGCTGATGATTATCCAGCTTTGAGTCCAGTGGGACCTTTACCTGCACGAAAATGACTACAGCAGTATCATCACGCAAATATCACCAGAGGAAAAAGTAACTCATCTGCTGACTACCCGTGATCACTGGTTTCCTCTGAAGCACAGACAGGGGGGAGGGAAAAAACAAGATGTCTGGCATTTCAAACAACCTCACAGCCTGTTGTAATTTCCGTTGCAGCCTCTGTATGTGAACACATTGCAAAGTGTTTCAGTCATTGTTGTAATACTGTTTCCCAATAGAAATAAAACTGTACCTTATTTAACTGCACCTTTACCCCAAGTTTAATAAATGATGCAGCTCAAGGAGAGGGAAGGAGAGAAAAATATGGATGTGAAACATTTTTAGCCTTTGGGTAAATTTCAAGGAAAAAAAAAAAGTCTTAGCTTCAGTAAGTAGAGGTGTAAACAAAGCAAAAATGTCCAGCACAGTTGGAACTCATCTTGACACAGCCTAACAAAGCAGATGTTTAAGTAGTTTCAGGGAGCTGCTGCTCGGAGGAAAATATTTAGATCAAAACTGGCAGCTTTAACTGTGTGGGTAGCCTGCACTTTCCTGCACGCAACCACAAACCAAAAAGCAGCAGATGAACAGGTATGACTGTGGCTCTTCCAACTGCGAGCTGGGATTGAATTGTTTGGGGTGTAGCTGCTCTCCAATTGCCAAGCGCAGTGCAAAAGACAAGGCCGGTGTTCAGGATGCAGGATATAGAGCGGCCTCTCTTGAGGCTGGTGGTTTGAAACTATCGATTAGCACTGTACCAATGCTCTCAGAAAACATTTAAAGGCCAACCGTTCGCTAAAAAGAAAACCCTTTACTCTTCAAATATATATATATTTATTTCCATAATCCTTCATACAAACATCTTTCTGCTTCAAAAAATAAACTGTTGTAACAGGTGAATTAATAAAAGTGCCCATAGCTGTCAACAGTGTCCACAAAGAAGTCCAAGAGAAGGTAAAGCTGTGTGATGATTGGATATAAAGCAACAGAAGGCAATCCACCAGCTTGAAACACCATAACGTTGAGTAACCGTCTCTCTCTTCCACTCTGTGGGTTGGTCTCCAACACCTGAGTTGTACAGGAGCAAGCAGCTTGAGCACTCTTGTCAGTCAGGACTAAAAGGACAGTTTTTTGCTCCTCTCTGCAAAGCATTGCTGGATTAGAAAAATAATTAAGGGCAGTTAAATTCTAACTTCATTCCCGACTGATTAGACTGCAGGTGAAGCTCCAATGCAAATTGTATCCGCCATAACAGGTTGCTTAACCTGGGGTAGAGACTGAACTCTCATTTTCTTATAAAAGGAGGGAGGGATATCTGCCACTGGGGTGTGTTCATTTTTATTTGTTTTCAATGCAAATTAAGGTATGGAAATGTCGCTTTAACCCCGCTGATCATTGCTAAAGCATTTTAGTTGGAATTCACAAATTCCTCTGGGTGAAAAATATTTTCATGATGCACCATAAACTCCCTCTGAATATGCACATTTGTTGGCACAGTGTACACGTTTACGTGACCTCATGGGTTAAGCGCTTAAATGGAGCATGGAACATCACCGTGGAACCTCAAATCCTCTCCAGATGACCAGTGCATCCAGTGTCAGTTAACAAAATTCTCCTCTTTGAGTTCATGTGTTGTATTCAAATGGTTGGCCAACTCTTGCATCACGGCACCTTTACCAATCTGATCGTTCCTCCTCTTTTCCATAATCACGTCTTCCAGGCTTTGAAATTCCAGGACGTGACTTTTCTTCTCAGAAAACAGCAGTTTTAACCTGTACGGCTGCTTCCCAATTCTGATCTCCCCTCCGATTTTAAATTCCCGTTTGCCAAAGCGACACCAGGCTGCAAAACACTCAGAATTTCTCCAGTACAGCTCCCTGTCTCTTGACCCAACGTGGTCCAGCGCGTTGCGCACAATCACCTCTGGCGGGAGCGCGCGGTACCTGTAGAGGCTGTTCACTATCCGGCCTTGTTTGCCCTGGCTCACATCGGTGAGAAAGTTGTTCTTGATTTCAGCCCGGTGTAAATGAACCACCTGAAAGTCCCCGACGTAAACAGCCCAGTGTGGATACTGTCCAGTGGCCACGAACTCCAGCAGGTCTCCCGGTCTGCACTTGTTCAGAAGACTTTCCGCGGAGTGAGTCGCGGCTCCGGTTTTTCTTTCGAAGACGCACTCTTCTCGATAATAGATCGCGCACTCCAGCTCGTCCCGGGGGTCAAAGGGCTTCTCTTCATGGTTTACCTGGCGTTTGTCCGCTGGAAAGTGATCAAAATTGTCGTCCTGGTCGTCGTCGTCGTCGTTGGAAAAAATATAAGACACGCCAATCCGCGGTCCGTCGTCTTCCGGGTCGAACCCATTTGGGTCCGACGTTGGCACCTCCGCGTAATTTAGATGCGTTAGTTTCTCCACCTGATTCCCCATAAAGGTGAACGGTCAGCGGTAGCCGGTTTGAGCCTGACACAGAAACAGGATCCACCTGTTCTTGGCGTCCCCGGGAACTACACGTAAAAAACAAAGGTTGCAGGGACTAACTAAATCCAAAGCGGCGAAGAAGGGCACCAATAATCCATGTCCAGCAGATTTTCTCCAATTGAACACCAACTGCGTCGATCTATGTGGAAACACACAAGACGGATGTGTTTAAGGGGTTGAATTTAGATAATAAAGGCATTTCTTCAAGTCAAACTGTGACGCTTAGTCCTAACAGGTGTGACCTGACTCACCTGTTGGCTCACAGTTTCCACGTAACAATCCCAACACAACTATTCTTATTGCTGCAGTTTTTACTTTTCCTGTCACCTCAGTGTTGTATCCTATCACCTACATTGCTCCTGTCGCGTCAGCCTGTCTCAGTTGTAGCTACTCTACACTTACTGATTTTCTTCTTTATTTTTGAACGTGAGCTCGCGGGGCAGCAGACACTCACCTGCAGGTCAGCTCCAGTCAGCAGCTGCTGTCTCACTCGCTCCTGTTGTCTCATCAGTAAAATAATGAGTAGTTTAGACTGCGCTGGCACCTGCTCTCCTTCCTGTATGGTAAGCTGTTGCGCTGTGCTTTGCTCTGTTGTATAGACTGAAGCATGAACCACTGTGGGCTGTTTCTTTTCTTCTTCTTTTTTTTCTTCTTTGCAGCGAAACTCGCCCAGGATCCAACGACTGCTGGGAGGTGTTGTCATTTAAAGCGACAGTACGCCTTTTATGCCTCATTGCGTGTTCAGTTTTCAGTCAAAATCAGCAGAACATTAGAAATGGATACGTTAATATTTTAAACTGACGCCGGGATCCCAAAAGCTCTGAAATTTGATAAATGTCGATAATAAAGGCCATAACTATGTTAACAATATGAAAGACGAGAGGGGATTACGCAATATGTCCACTAGCAGGTCCTTAAAATGGAATTATATATTATTATATTTGAGGGTAAGAAAAAGTTATGGCGCTAGGTTTTTTGTAATGGAGTTTTAAATCACGACAAACAACAAAACAGGAAATAACAAAAGTGTCATCAAAAATTCCCATTTAGTGGGAACTTCATGGGAACTGACAGTTTTTCATCCCTACAGACAACTTTGACTTGTTTAACTCAGACATGCTGCAAAACCAAGGTGACGCATTCATATTTTATTAACAGGTTTCTATTTAAATTCAGGTTGTGTCATTGTAGGAAAGCAAAAACTAACATTATGCAGTCACATCCAAATGAATTTTATAGAATTGGATGGGTTTTTTTATGTGTTTACTCAGAGGACAAAAACAAAACACTGGATTTTGACATCTCACCTGCCAATCTTTTTTTGAGCTCAGTGAGGCTTGGATGTGGAAAAAGTGAAATGCACTTCATTGAGATCAAGTTTCCAAGTAACAGCACAGGAATCCTAATGAAGGAGCACCATTCAGGGAGGATTTACATAAACACAGGAGCCACACAATTGTTTAGGTTTTTCTTCTGCTCCCAGTAGTCTTCAGCAGCCTAATGCTGTACAGAAATTGTTTCACTTTAGAGAAGGTGGTGGGTGGGTCATGTGGGTAACCTTAGAGAATGTTGTTTTCTTGCCAAGCCTGTGTGTCAACAGCGCACAGAACCAGGCCACTCCTGGACTTGGCAAGGAAAACAAGAAACTTGTGTCAGAGGAGAATTTTAAAATGCGAGTCTCATTGGAGGCCCGTTGTTCTCTGCCCCGTCTTTCCAATCAGCTCAAGCGCTGCTCGGGCCAAGACTCGTGCGCCAAGAAGTGATAATATGTTCACTTCCTGCCAAAAGGTAAAAATCCTGCTTGGACAGGCCTTATATCCAGGCTTACAGTGTTTCAGCCATCCATTACACCTACTTCCTGGAGCTTTTTGAGGCCAGAGATGAATGTGAATTCCAGATCAAACAGGAACCAGAAATAAGAAATCTGTGAGAAATTGTTCATTTTTCTCAGCACTGTGTGTCCATACGGTTATTGTGATTCCCGAGGATATTTACGCTTCTACATCCTCACAAAGGAAACAGCTCGATGGCTCCTTCCTGTGATGTGGTGAACGCTGAAGTGTGTTCATGTGTGCACTTTGCTCAAAGTAAACTGCGTTCTGTGTGTGTGGGGGTGGTGGTGGGGGGGGGAATTACCAGTGACTTCGCGTGTTGTGTAGTAAACAAGATTAGATTTGCAGAATGGCAATTCAAAATGAAGTAGAGTGGAGAAATGAATGAGTCAACACTAGCCAGTCATTTATTGCCAGTTAATAGCTTCACTGAAATGTTCTTAGTGCTGTTTGACGCACTCACTGTAGAGAGAGGGCAATTACAGATTTTTTTTTTTTATTCCTGATGCAAGGCTATTAAAAGATTAGCTTCACCTAGTTTCATCTCAACGCAGCCTTTGTTTGTTTCTTCTTTTGAAACAAAGACCCTTCACAAGGAGCGAGAGCAGGCTTAATCACATAAGTGCATTCCCACCAATGTAAAAGAACTGTTTGTTTATGGCTCATTCACTGAGGCCATTTTTGAAGGATTTTATTTTAAGTAAAAGATCATCCTTTCTTGGATCTACAGTTGCCATGTTGGCCAGTAACCCTAGATGTAGGTGAAGCTGAGAAATTAGGAGATTCTCAAAACCCTGAAGCACCTTTATGCACCTTTATATATTTCTGCAGACTTTAAGCAAACACTGCCCTCACGTGGTTCAGTAGATTTACTGCATCAGATAGACTCTTGAAGTAGCCACCACAGACTGTGAAAATACTAAACATGTAATTATCTTACTATTTATTTACACTCAATGAAAGTTCTCCAGATGAAAAATTATAACATGTCATCCAGATTCAACGGAGCAGCAAAAATTACAAGGTACAAAAAAAGAATGGCATTTTATATAAAAGCGTAGATGGCAATATAAACATTCTAGATTCTCAGTGTACAAAATTGTTACCGGAAAATGTATTTCTTTAACTATTGATTATTTCCATAGAAATGTTCATTATTAAGTCCGGTTGTTCTGCCTCTTGTAGCTCTGGATCCTTCTCCTCAGCATCTGGTCAGGAATGAGGTCAGAATCTTTCACATCTGCATTTCCACAGCCCACCACAGGACAGCTACGGAGCAGAGACACAGAGAACCTTAACTTGCTTCAGACATTTAAACACACACAAACAGTTGCAGAACAGCTCAAAAAAAAGCTTTCTGTGCATCAGTTTCATATTAGCTTTGCCCCGTTCATTGCTGAGTAACTGTTAAGTCGTTATACATCTGCCTAAACTTGCTTTATTATTTCCTGTGCCAGTGCTCGCAGTTTGATTCTGATTGCCTATCAGCAACCAGACTTCCATCTTTTGTGTTCTTATTATAATGTCTGCATTCTACACTGAGGAGTCCCCTGACGTTACACATGCTGTGATAAACTGGATGACTTGAACGGTGGGAACTTCGAGGCTGCTAAAGCAGTAAATGTGATGAAATGCCATTTACTGCAGGTACAACACCATTTCTTCAAGCATAAACCTAATCTCAACAAGGAAAACATACTGCTGCAGTGTGTGCAGTGACCACAGTCAGGACCCAAGACAATAGGCAAGTTTATTTTTCAGCAACACTGCTGCTGGGATTTTATCAGTGTTCCTGCAGGATCAGCCACATTTAATTTGACTCCAACATCAAAGCAGCATAATAAAGGCAATGTAAATTAAGGCAGCCTGCTGGTCCCACACCAGCCTGCAGTGTTATTTACTGCTAGAAAACCTGACTCCACTTTTTAACGGTCCTCAGAGATGCAGTGTCTTACCGGCATTTCTTTTTCTGGCTTTGTTTTGTTTTGATCAGGTTTATGATTGCTGCTTCATCATAGTGGTGGTTACACTTCTTGTTCTTTACCGGGTTCACCATTTCCACCTTGAACAGAGGCACAAAAGAATACGTTTCAAGTTACCTGTGTTTTGTTGAAAAAGCAGTTTGAACAAGCAAGCAAGCGAGATCAGAATGATGCATTTTGCAGGAACATCATCTTACAGTCAGGATTTTGGTTTTGTTTTTTTTCTGCGTAGACACATTTTGGCACCCACCTAAGATGTTTTAGCCTGAGCCAAATGAAAAACACCAATATTGTAATAATCCTGGGACTGGTGTGAAATTTTGTCATAATTAGCCCCCAAATGTTTTGGATTGTGACCATGCAAACTCTAATGAGCTCAACCTTTAGTCCAAATTAATGTCTGTGCCTAAACTCAAGGAATACCCCGACACATAGATGGGCACAATGAAAACATAACACCTCTGAGGCAAAGACAGAGGCATGAAAACACACTGGATTAATCTACCTGTAATCTACAAATATAATCAGTAATCTACCTGTGTGAGCGGGCAGGTAAAGTTGACTTGACTCTGTGTCACAGCGATGTCCTCATCGAGCTCCTCCATGCTCTCTGCTGACTCCTGGTTAGCTAAAAACAAACAATGCACATGCAGTTTGCTTCCATTTGTCCACTCAGAGTAAAAATGACTCAATTTGATGGCACATACCACCATCCACCAATATTTACTGCACACACAAAACTTTATACACAACACTCCCAAACAAACACAAAACAAAACAAACTCATCTTCTTCTTTTTTTTTAGTCTGCACATAAATTTCATATCTACAGTTGTTGTCCTGGCACATCTACAACTACTGAAGAACTCAAAGGCTAACTTGAGCCCAAAGTATTAGAAACTGCTCTCTATATGTGGCCTTTGTAAACTCCTCCATAGGATTATGCTATTCAACATATTTATATTTCAGCCTTTAAGCAAGCAGAACTGAATCCTCAAAATGTATCCCTTAACAGGAACATGAAGTAATACTAATTCAGTGAATAATAATGGGCTAAGCCCTCACAGAACACACTGCAATGATCACCTCGGCTCGCAAAGTTCATGCTTCAAAGTGGGTTATCACATTTGGCTCTTTTATCAGACATTTTCATTTTAAGTCAGCTCGTGAAAATAACATACTTAGCATAATGTAGCCTATAATGTCTACAGAGACTCACAAAAGCATGGCACTATATGAGGCCGGCATAGCTGTAATTAGTAAGAGTTAAAAAGCAGAAAATAACAGCCACAGGGTGACAGCGAAACAATCATTCAACAGTAAACAAAGGAAGCTGCGTGTTTTAAAATAAAGCTAATTATCCTAAACAAGAAAGCCACATCCCAAGATCTCTCTGCTCAGCAAGAAGTCCTCAGATAGCACTGCTATTATCAAAGTCCATTAGAAGTCCTGAATGCACTGCGGTGAGTCTAATTCAAGTAAATCTCCTCCGTCTCTCCACAGGCCTTACCTTGTTTGAAAGAGTTTTTGACACTTTCCTTGAAAGCCATTACTTTCTGGTGAGTGTGCAGGTCAGCGTCAGAGAGTTGGGCTATTCTCTCTGTGAACTGCTCCTTCACTTTGGCAGACAGGCTGAACATGGCCTCCGGCTGCTGCGTGGCAACCTACAATGATTGAAATTTGTTATATAATTTGCAATAATCTACATTTTGTATTTAATTCAGAAATGCTTCACAAATGCCCGAGGTTTGCGTCTTCTTCTGAACATAGTGTTAAGAGTTTTCCACGTCATCGGTTACGTCACCATGGTGACGTATGCTGCACTCTGCACAAGATTATGTTCAGCCATTCCTGATGATGTGATCTAACCTGCTGAGCTGTATGTTAGTAATGACAGAATCAGATGCAGCTGAACAATCTGTGTGTGTTGTGATCCCATGGGACACTTTCTGCTCTATTCCCCATTATCACTGAAAATATTCATGTGCTGAAAAAATGTTGCTAAACTGACTTTTATGTTGACTTCATTATTAGTCATAATGTTTATAACTGTGTCACATTTAAGAGCTCTAATGTGCAGCTCTGACTTTATGCAGAAAAAGCAGCATTAAGAATGCACTGATTATTTAAAGACAATAATATTTCAGCATTCCACTTCTTGCCTTATTTCCTGCACAAGTGTTGCATTTTGCTGTTTGTTTGTTTTTTAATTCTTGTTAGCATTTCAACGACATGTTCCTCTTGAGTCAACTAGGCATCACCTGATGGGTCTACACTATGCAGCAGAACAGTCAAATGGTGCATCAAAACTTTCCCTACAATGAACAGGGTTTAAGCACACTGTTGTAATATCCATTATCTCAGTCGCCTAATGCAAGGAAACCTTCAGGCTGCTCTCACCTCAGCTGTAACTTGTTGCACCACATCAACAAAGTAGTTAATCTCCCTGTCCAGCTTGGCACACTCCAGAATCATGGCCTCCATCTCTTTGATGCCCGGGTTCATCTCGTCATCTTTAACATAAGTGCACACCAAAGAAGTAATCACTTAAGCAGTCACACCATAACACACACACACGCACACAAACAACTATCAGATCTTTGGGAATCACCTTGTTTGTGCAAAAATCCTATGTAATGTCTGTCCAATTGTGTTATCTTTGGCATTCTTCATAGATTCAACTAAAAAAAAAAATGTTACTAGCAGCCTGTCGCAAAAACACAAAGTGCCTAATTATACAACTTAAAATCAGGTCTTTGCTAAGTTATTTAATATATGTAGACATGACACTGGGTTCCTTGAGGTAGGTGCCTTCTTTTTTTTAATATTAAAGTGATGCAAGTCTTTTGCATAGTACTATAAATGTATGCTCCAAAATTAGTTATAAACCTTAAAAACAAATCTAAAGCACATAAAAACATTAATTATAGACGTGAAAATATATCTGGTAAGCGAATAATTAATGTAGAGATTACAGATGGAGGTGGTGAGCAGTACGATGAGAAAACCTTTAATATTTACCCTGAGCTTCCGCCAGGTCCATAGCCACGTCTGTCACAATGTCCATACCTGTCCCGATATCAGCCTGACAGGATTTCAGACTCGACAGAGTTCCGTGAACAGCGCTCAGAGACATTGTGAAAGCTACCTTTATTACTTTGGGACTACAAACCAGAGCTAAATTTAACGTGCTTTTAACGTTAACGTTAGCCTAGCTTGCTAACAGGTATCTAGTTCTGCCGGCAAAATGACCGACACCTACATGAACGTCAAGTACAATCTGTTTCAAAAACGCTTTTAGTATAAAAATAACAAGTGAAACGTAAATAAACTATAGAAACTGTGGATGCTATACAAACGCACACAAATCACCCGCTAAAACGGAGCCACAACAGAAGCTAACTTCTAACTTCCGGGTATGGTTTTTCAAGGTAAAAGCTTTAACAAAATATGTTTAAACGGAAGGAAAACAAAACTGCCTTTTTAATAGAAAGAATCGTATTTATTAATCCATTTGATTTATAAATGGCACAGAATCTTAGTACATAAAGGTGTAAGAGTGATTTATTTGCATTTTAATGTTCTTTTAATTTACAATCTGTAAGTGCAAGACACTGATAGTTAGCAGAATGAAATGTAAGTAAACAAATCAAAAGGCCCCACATTTGACATATCACTGTAGAATAGGCACAGTGAATAATAATAAAATAGTATTAATACCTGTGGTCACGCTTGCTGGAGCACTTAAACCTAACAAATCAGTTGTTAATTATTAGTAACACCTGTGCAGTCACTACATTGAGACAAAATGTCTGCAGTGAAAAAACATTCGGCAAAAAACCCGAATCTTTAAATGAAAATCTTCATCCATATCTTCACAGTATTGTTCTGAACTCATCAAAAATATAACAGGGCACATGAGCTTCCGCCACCTTAAAAATACAGAAAACACAAGGAAACACATGTTACTGTCACACAAATATAGTAGAGTACAGATGCAAAAAATAGTATTTTAAAATCTTTTTCCATAGCTGATGGTTATTAAATCTGGCTGTCCAATAATAATGCTCCTAAGCATATTGATGTTTCACCATTTCAGCTCTACTACTACCCCTGGGTACTGTCAACTTTGTCAACTTTGTCTACTCTTATCATTTACAACCTCTTAAAATATTTTCTAACACTAACACAAATAATATAGGGAAAGTTGCACCTACCTTACGTGACAGTTTTGTGTACTTCACGTAGTCTTCAAGGAACATCAGAGCTCCCACCACATCAGAAGGCATGTCAGGGATTTTCTGACTATAACAGGATCAAACGGAAGCTTTAATATGATTTCATGAGGCTATAACCAGATACATTTTATGTCCGGTAACACGATCCACAATCATCACCAAGGAAACCTACCACACAGAATATTTGATTTCGAATCTTATTTTAGAAATCTTTCTGAAGTTGTGAAGTCTGTTTTGCTACCTTGTGCACTGCTCCATGATTGAGCGGATGAATTGACCAATGAGAGCCAGGAACTGTTGTGTGTATCTGGAGTGGAACTGCTTGAGCAGGGTGAGCAAGCCGAGCACCAGTGGAGGCCAGTCGACCGGGTCTGTTGCTTTCCTGCAGGTCATTCCTGCCATAACACAAAACATCAAATTACAACCACATTCAGAGACATTCAGGGACTGTGCGTTAGCAGAAAAATGTGGGGAAAAACAAATCCATAAGATTTAATGCCGCTTTCTGAAAAATAATAAAGTCTGCTGCAACTGAACTAAGTGAAGAGGCGGCAGGGTACCCATTGTACTCAAAACTGTATAACCTGATCTCTTATCAACTTCAAACAGGTTACAGTGAACTAATGGGGGGAAAATCACCTTGGTTTTTGTTGTACTGAAGTTTAGGCAGCTGAGCAATAATAAAGAGGAAGTTGATGATGGGGAAGTACGGGAGGCGCTTTGTAGTGATGTAGATCTGTGTGAAGCATAAGTAGAACAAAAAGAGTCTGAACACGAACATCTGCTAATGTATAGCCAAAGAAAGCAAAAAACAGCTTGCATTTTGTGGTCGTCATTGAAAAGACTCATTTCGATTCAGGTGAAATCAGAACAAGGCTAACTGATTATGTGGGAAGAGATGCCCCTTCTGTTCAAACCTTGTTGAGAGGATTGTGAATGCCAGCAGCCTCCAGGTAGGCAGTGATATCGTACAAAAGAGTGTTGTCCTCTTTAGGATAAGGCAGGGATGGGTCCTGGTAATGGGCCTCAATGTCTGCCAGCAGAGACCTGGCAAGAACATAATCAGAGTCAGCATAAAAGAACAGTGTGAGACTAAAACAGACATGATGCAATTAGCAGGAGCATCCATCATGAAAGTCATTAACACAGAGTAGCACTTGGGGGGTAAGTAAAGAAAACATAAAAACAATTCAGTGCCATTATGGTAAGAATATACAGACTTGTTGAGGTTTTCCAGTGCAGCCGCCAAGTGTTTGGAGTCAAACTTGCAGGAGTAGTTAAGCTCATTAGCGATCTGCTGTCTGAGAATCTGCATCTGACCAACCTTCAATAAACACATGCATTCAAAATTATTTTAATCTCTTCATCAGAAAATTGTGACAATAAAGACCAAAAAAAAGGGATTTTCTTTTTTTACTTTTATTTTCTATTCACTAACGTGGGAACATGGAGCAGTACCTTCATGATGGCTTCCAGATATGTACCCCAGATCTTCTGGGATTTGGCCACAGCACTGCTGTAGACTTTGCTGGCATTAGCTACAGCAACAAAAACAATAATTAGATCTGTACAAGAAAAGGCAGGTTATAGATTCTCTAAGTGAATACCTACCCACAATGCCTTGGACTGGGCTGACGGCACCTTGCAATGTTCTGAAGACCTCCACCACAGCTTTGTCCTTCAGGATGGTCTTCTGAAGTATTGTCAGGAAGTTCTGATGAGACAAACACACACATTACTACAATCTGGGAGCCATACTAAACGCACTAAAGATACTACCAACATTGACATGATTTCAGGGATTGATCTTTGCTGACCTGAATGGCATCTTTTTTGGGGGGGAGTGGGGGGATGCTGAGGTAAATATTGGGGTAAATACCTGAAGTTCCCTGACAATCATGAAGCAGAGCAGTCGGTCCAGTCCATTAAGGCCAAATGTACCAAGGGTGTTCTGGATCTCAGAGAACAATCTGTTGTTAGTCACCTCCTGGTGGCTCTTCAGGTCATACCAGGTATTCATCTGGTCAATATAACACGTCACCCTATAGAAAAAATCAGTTTATTCCACCATCAATAAACTGCATAACCAAAGATTTTTTTCTCCTCCATCCTCAGATATAAACTCAGTTATTCTGCTAATTTCGCTAACTCTTATTTCACTTCCACTGTTATGTCTGTGGAGACATACTTGGGATCAGTGATTCGGAGGATTTCTCTGCAGAGACGACCGATGAAAGTGGCAGACTCGTCCACAGAGGGAAACTTGGGAATAGGAATGTGGGTGGACTGGTGCACGCTCTGCCAGTCCTGGATCTGAAGAGAAGCAAGAAACAAGTCAATCAGCCAACTGCTATTACTGAGAAACAGCCAAACAACTAGAACGCGCCCCTGACTGATAGATAAGAAAATCTATCAGTCAGGGACAAACTGCTCTCAGTGCACTACTCAGGGAAAAGGAGAAAGCGTGTGAAGTTCGACCTTGGTTCTGAGAAAACTGTTGCACTCCTGTTCCACATTATAGTTGACGATGCGGGACACTTCCTCCTGCCAGATTTTAAGGCCATAAATGCTGACGTAGTCCTGGATGTATTCAAACGACCTGTAGAAGCCATCCATGGTGGCGCCCATCTCCTTTAACTTGGGCATCAGTTCACTGGGCTGAAAGAATTCAGTATTTTTTCTCTATTATTTTATTTCACTGCTGTTAATCCTTCAATATCATTGGGAAACTTAACATGGAAACTGGTCAACATAGAGCAAATATATCACAAACTTTATTTGACGATTAATAATCCATAACATACAACAGGTGTAGCGTCTCACCTTTGCCTTTGGATTGAATATTAAGCCTTTGTGCAGTGCATAAGCCACCCTCTTCACCAGCTCCTTCCTGATGCCATCCTCCAGAAGCTGCTTAGGATCCACCTTAAACATCACAGTGTGTTAATAAAGCAAACCTGTGCTGCACCAAATCCCTCAGCAGGATTGTATTAATCTTCTGAAAGACAGAAATCTTTGTTCTTAAAGTTCAGAAACCTTAATCACTGCATTTACCTTGATGATCCCAACGAGAGTAGTCTTCATCATTAAAATGCCCTCGGTGAAAATAGATATGTCATGAGTTAGTTTTGCCACCTGCAAAGACACAGAGCAGAACGATGTTTAGGCATGCAAAAATATAATATATATGAATAATATTGATATCAATCATTTATATAAAAGCCAATGTTTTGTTTGATTTTCAGTCTAAAAAACAAAAAAAGTCTCACTCTACAATGATCTTATTTTAATTTCAAGGCACTGGACTGCAATTCCAAATATGACTGAAAAAAAATTAAAAAGTAACTTCAGTACTTCACACTCTAATTAATCCAATTCAGCTAAGTCTGCTGGCACAATCTGTTTCCATATCACGCTTCCTTTTCCAATTTGTATTTCACATCAAAAGCTGTGAGCAGATTGAAAAATGTTAGCATGATTGCCTCCGACTCCCATACAGCTGATGAGGCGAGATCAAAACAGAACAAAATGAGCTCTCTTATCTATTTTTTTATTATTTTATTTTATACAACATCTGAAGATATTTTTTCCCCCTTTCTTTACGTCAGTGACATTCTGATCAACACTCAAGGGGAAGGAGACAGTTTCATACACATCAGTTTGTCTCACTTCATAGCGAGCCGTCAGTTGGGCGTAGTCCTTTAGTTTGTCCTTATCCAGCCGTGTGGGCACCTCCATAATGTCGTGGATCTGAAGCTTGATTATTTTGGCCAGCGAAGTGAACATGCTCTCTGGGATAATTTGCAGCACCTGGAAGCAAGAAGATTAAAAAAAAGGACTGTTTATTGTATATCCATTAGATCAAGGATCTCGAGTACAGCCAGAAGGAAAAAATCTTCCAGCATAAAGTTATAGCTAAGAAGTTACCACAACGTCAAGGTACAGATGCACTAAGCACTTCTTTTTGGGTACATTTGCCAAACAGATGGTTTTTCAAAAATTCATCATTCCTGCAGCTGCTACAGCACTGATACTGACAAACAGTTTGCAGCATGCAGAGCTCATTTGTTAAAATAACAAGACTACACGCTAGGAGAATATTAGACCAAAACATTTCAAAGCAAAAGCTTTTGTAAGAGGAAAGAGAAGCAGAAAAAATGACATCATACACTACCTTTCTCACATAGGACACCAACTCTCCAGAGTAGAACTGAGAAACACTCAGCAGGTCAGCACTGTTGGCCTGGTTGATACGCAGCAATGGAAGATCCAATGCAGACGCCAGCTGGTCACACACACACATACAGAAAAAATGATTTTTAAATCACAGGTAACATTTCTCCATATCGAGATGATGGTCCACGTGAGCAGACTGCAAAAAAGTGACACGAATTTCCAAATTTTTTGGATGCATACTTGTGTAATGTTTAGGTTTTAGCGGAAAATTTGTCCTTAAAAAATACACAGAACAAAAAATGAAGTTGACATAAATCATAAGGAAGTTCCTGATGTTTCTAAACAAGAAAAGGAAGAAACTGAGATTTTGAGGCAAAAAAGTATTAATTTTTAAATTTGTATATGTAGCACCGTTGCGTGTTTAGAGCAACATCACACTCATTGACAAATGCAGTGGCTAGATTAGTCACATTTGTTTATTTGGATCTAAAAAATCTGAAAAGTTCAGCTTGATTCGAAAAAATGAATGTTGCAAATTCGTTCAGCAAAGTTACGTGATCGGTGTAAACAGCTGCATTAAGAATAGGCGAGTCCAAAAACGACTGTGTATATGCTGGACGTATAAATTTGTTCATGAAATGCTACCACAGTGAATCTGCAATACTCATACATTTCGCAAGACATTTATCTGTGATGCATGAAGATATTGGTGCAACTGAAGGGGGAAAGTAGCTCTAATATGCTAAATAATGAGTGCTACTACAGTAAGTCAAGAAGCAGTGAATCTGAAAAGTCAAACTGTTTGACAATAACACTGTTTAGCACCGAGTCGACAGTCATATTGCAAGAGGAAGCAGTGGGATGTATTGTAATCGGCATATTTTGTCCCACTTCTAGACATAAATAGACCCTCACCTTCAGAAATGTAGCTCTCAGTTTGGTAACCATGGATGGGTTGACTCTGATGCTCTCCTGCATAATGGATGTAAAGCTGTAAAATAAAGCACAAGTCAGGAAAAAAAGACGAATTCATCAACACAGACAAACCAAAAACACAAGTGAAATAAATCAAAGCCAAAACACTTGCAGTGTTCTGTGGTGGTTTTGTGATGGTTTGCAGTTTAGAAAGGTAAGCAGAATGAGTTGCTGCTGTGTTTTGCAAACCAAGTGACGAGCACAGTGACTGTGCTCCACTAAGATTCACTAACCTGATGACAAAATTAAGAGATACTGTGTCTATATATGACACTAGTTAAACTAACTACTTTACACTGGCCTTATTTTGTTTATTAAGTAAACAAAGAAGTAAATACCTGTCAATAATCTGCCACGCATAGGACAGATCTCCAACTATTTGCATGGTAATAAGGACTTCTTCTTTGATATTGATTGTGCGGATCATCTGGTGCAGGAACTTCCTGGTGTCAGCCAAGAACTGACAAACTTGCAGGTTGGACTCCAGCTGGTGGAACTCCTGGACCTGAAGTCCAAAAGGAGGTTTTATAGGCACAGCCTGACAGCTTTCCTTTCAATATTTTTTTAAAATAGTAATAATAATTTTGTATTGGTATTGATTACATTTCTTGCAATTATCAGCAGCTTTATATAAACATGTTCCAAGCTTTGCTGCCAAATTCTATTAGTTCCAGTTCAGTATTTTTAATATATGTTGGCAGGACAGAGCAGAAAATGATGCCACTGTGCCAACACAATATTCCTATTACATAATCCTCTGTCTTTCTATTTACATGCATTTAATAGCAGTAAAAAAAATCATCTCTTAATTTTTCCGCCATTCTGAAACATTGTACTTGGATTTGCTTGTTTTCTATGCATGAAGTTAAGGCAATCAAAACATAGTATTAGCACCATTGTTACCTTACACTGTGCTAATCCAAAAATGTAAAGCCATGCTGAAATATAATTATCATGCTCACCTCTACAAGAGCCTGTATAAGCTGGACCGTCTTCCTCCCAGCAGCCGTGGAGTCCTCATAGTTCAAAGACTCAATCTGCTTTGAGATTTCCCTGAACCAGGCCTGTAAGTTCTCTGCCAAGGACAGTAAAAGTGTGTCATTGAAGCAGATACAAAATGTTACCAAAGTATTTCACAAGCGGCAGTTACGCTCGAGGTAAGTATGACAGATGTAAATTTAATCCGCCGCTCCCTGCGTGTGTACCTTTAATGCATTTTTTCCATCTTGTTTCCCTGCCTCAACATTTTCCTCTGAACGCCTTCAAGCTTAAAATCTTTTAAGATTTCATGTCCCAACACTGAAATAATCCAAGCTGCATGCCCGAGGCTCCCATAGTCAGAACTACTTTTCAACGCTGTGTGTAAGTCTTCACCTTATCCATTCTCACAGTCCAACTCACCATTTTTCTCCACCCTGGTAAGAGGTTTGACACCAGAGAAGACTTCAGCCAGCTCAGTCATTCTCTCTGATCCCTCCTTCTTGTAGCTCTCCCATTTGATCTGCTTCTCTGACAGCATCTGCTTGAACATCTGGAAGAGGAATAGCGCAGATGCTAAGCTGATGAGGGAGGATTAGTCAGATGAGATGCGTAATTAGAACATTACATTTGTGTCCCCTCCAAATGACACACAGGCTAGCCATATGCTACCTGACAGTAGGCTAACAGGCAACCAGGCGGACACACCTAACGAGGACTACAGCTGGACAGATCACTTTGAAATTATAAAGGAACTCATTTTCCATTTTTACTCTTTAAAAAAGAGAAAAGATCACTTTAAAGAAATGCTACACTTTTGTCTTTAACATTTTTCACTTTTTTCCCTGTGATCATTTATATTATGTAACACTGATGAAAGACTCTCACCTCTTTAAGTGTGAACTCAAACTGAGCTGTGTCGAGCAGCAGCTGGAAAAGGATCTTAGGTTTGTACTTGGAGTCATTAAGTACTTGGTCTTTGATCTGACGAAGGCGCTTGTTGTTTGGGTCATAGGCTATGAGACAGAGGATGACTGATCACAAATCAATACACTATTTTCACCAACATCACCCTTATAAATGCTTGGACTTCATTGGACATTTACTCTACGAACAGTGTCATTTCAATACAGGTAAATTAAAATTAAGGATCAGATTTCAGAGTTCATTTCAGACTCATCCTTGACTTTACACATTTACAGTCATGTGTAAAATCGTTTTCAGAATACCCTTACTGCTCCCATAGGAGCGAAGTGGCAGCCAGGTGCTGCTAAATCAAATGCACTTGATTAACTCATCATTAGCAAGTGTCAGCACCTCTATAAAAGCTGACGTTTTGGCAATTTTCGGGTCTGGAGCATTCAGGTGTGTGCTAAGAGAATACCACAATCTTCCCAGAAGTGGACGTGCCAGCATCACCCTACAGGTCAGACTGTGGAATGCTCAGAGGAAGTTAAAAATAACTAAGCGGTTAGTTTGGCGTGTGTATTTTCAGAATAACTGAAAAGGAAAAGAATCAAGGTGCTGCGATGGCCAGTGAAGATCCAGACCTTGACCTGATTGAAATGCTGTGGCATTTAAAAGAGATATGCTCTGATCTGAAGCAACACTGTAAAGAAGAGTGGGCCAAAAAGTCCTCCACAGTGTCATACAGAAAAATGACTTCAAGTTGTTGATGTTAAAAGTTTTTTTTACAAGCTGAATTATGGGGTTTACTTTGTTTTTCACAGGACTGTAAATGCAACACAAGTGCTTACACCAATGTAAATGAGGAAAAAAGAAACCGCAGTATCTCACCTGACTCTGCAGAGTGCAACATCAGCCAGCGAATAGCAACATTGCAGTCTCTCAGACAGTTGAGCAGTTTTGGGATGTTGTCCAAGATAATTTCCTCCCTGAGGAAACCTTCCTTTAGCAGCTGCTGCACCTGAGGCCTCAGGCTTTCCATGCTGGCTGCATACCGAGTAGCCTACACGTACGGTGAAAAAAAACATGGCTCTTGTATACAGTGCACCATCTTTCATTCGGGGCAGTCAATTATTCATACATTCACTCCCACTAGTGGTCATTAGTGAGAATGGCCTGGTCTGCAGGTGAAAGACTAAATGTGGATTATTCAGTTAGCTCCTCCTGCCGTGTGTGTGTGTGTGTGTGTGTGTGTGTGTGTGTGTGTGTGTGTGTGTGTGTGTGTGTGTGTGTGTGTGTGTGTGTGTGTGTGTGTGAGAGAGAGAGAGAGAGAGAGAAAGGACTTTTTAATGACTCTTACAGCGTACAGCTCTACAGGCATCCCCATATTTGAAATGAGCTTTCCGGGAAAAGTTTATGAATGGCTTCCTGAAATTTGTTTCTGTTTACATTGTGTGCTGTTACAAATTCTGTGCACGCTGTCATCACTACCCGCACAGAACAAATAAGCACACTGCAGGACTGTAAATGAAAGAATCTGAGGTCTCTCTGACATTGAAGCTAATGTATTTTTTAATACCTGCTCTTTGATGTTAGCAGAGTCCAGGGTGTAGTTGAGCGCAGTCTTGGCAGCTTTGTATGGTTCCCAGGCTTCCACCAGGTTCACTGTGATCCCCATGTAAATACTGATAACCTGCAGAGAGACTACACTTCAGAAAAATATGCTCAACATTTAAAAAAAACTGAGCAAAAACATGGCACACATTTAAAAATAAATGACATAACCTTTTATAAAGATGTTTATATTCAGATCTACTGCAAATGGAAAAGACTTAACAAGTGCCTCACCCAATTATCAGGAAAGTATTTGTCCACTATCTCCCGCATCTTTGCCTGCTGGGTGTGCAGTATGGAGGGGCTGAAGAAGAGGCAGACGTAGAGCATGGCCGCCTGGTTAGCCAGTGCTGTGCTGCGATGTTCTGGTAGAGGATACGCAGAAACCTGGAGGAGAGGAGGAAAACGTCTTAAAAATTTGTAATGAGGGAAACATTGTGGGACAAGATCTGTTATTTAGTTTAACCACAAAGAGATTTTGGACCAAATGTTTCTCACTTGGTTGTAGATGTCGTCCGAGCGCAGCCTCCCAATGACCATGCTAGTAAAAGTGGCACTGATGGGAACTCTCTGGAAGTAGCTCTCCGGGTAGTTGGCTGGTCGTTTGGCTCCAGGCTGGCTGGAGTAGCCGGTGCTACGCAGGAGCTTACAGATGTCATCCAGGTTGGAGTCGCCCGAGGAACGGGCAGCACTGAAGAAAAAAACGTGTTTTTCCAAATAGAAGAATGGATTGTTGGTGCCAGTATAACCCCCAAAAAAGTAATAATATAAAGAAGAAGAATTATTAATAGCCGTGAAATACAACTGGAATGTTATTTATGGGTAAACAGCATCCCTCTGTGTGTAGTGTACACTTTTGTGTCAGCTTGAACTGACACAGGAGTTAACCTTTTGGTGAGTCAAGTAAATGACTCACCCTCACTGGAAGCAAGCTCACTGGCTAACAGGTGATTGGAGTGCACTGAGCAAGTGAGTCACAAAGAGAGTGTCATGTGGATGTGTGGGGATGTGAGTCACAAGCACACCTGTATCTATAATAGGAAACAAGCATCCTCTCTCTGACTTCTCCTTCAATTTTTTGGTCAATAACCAGCAGCATGACTCCATACAGGTAGAGAGCTTCACACTGGGAGAAGAGAAAACATGACCAATCAGTTCCTGGAGTGCTGTTTCGTTTCGTTTTGATGTGTTGTTTTGAGGGTTAAGCATGCACATTCATCTGACATGGGCGACTAATTCTCAGGAACAGATATTTAAAGATGTAAGCCTGCATGTAATGCAGACTTGTTTTGTAATGTTACAAAATTAAAATGAATTTGCATTTGTGTTACTTACTAGGAGCTGTTTCCCATCCTCATTTAGAAGCACAGTCTCCAAGGTCTGCTGAATATAAACACCCTCATGTAGGTCATCCAAATATCTTAAGAGAGGGAAAAAATAGCTCATCGACATCTTTTAAAACAGGGCTATTTAGCATGTGGTTAAACAGAAAACAGTGTTCCTCACGGTCAAGCACTGTGGTTTTAGTTTTTATTTGATTAAGACATAATTAATTCCAATAATTCCATCTCATTATACCTGTTAAGATCCACTATGTATTTGTGGACGCTCTCAAAAGCCAGATAGAACCTTGACAGAATCTCGATGTTGTTCTCTCTAAACTCTTCATCCAAGTCCTGAAGCTCCGGTTTGGCTTCCAGCTTTCCTTCATAATACTCAGGACCCTGAACAGGAAGCAACATTGTGTGACAATGCAAAGCAAATCCAAACGATGCCGAAAGACAGCTGAAACTAAAGCAATAATACTGCTTTTATTATCTTTTGCTTTTTAGGAAGACTTACAGCTAAATGTCAAAACCATTAGGGTGTATGTATTTATCCCAGTCACATCAATTGAATATTTCATTGTGCTGACTACTGCAAAACTGAGTATCCTTTGTGTGTGTAGTTTCCTCAAATAGAGACTTGGATAAGCTCTTGCAGCTTTCTCAGTACAAGCACGGTAAACTTTACACCACAGAGTAATTGGAGATCATTTATGTGAATTTCAGGAGCAGAACTACATCTCATACACTCCCCTTAATAAAAATAAAGTAATTCAAAATGTAAAGCCAAAGTAAAATCAAAATAAGTAAAAAAGTAAAGTCAAATACATGGCTAAATATAAAGTTTTACATACAAAGTTGACAATGTTCACAAACAGTCAATGTGTCCCCCTCCGGACACATGGCATATATCCATACAATCTCTGGAGTCACTGCAGCCACTACTGTGTGCTACCTACCGGCAACCCTGTGAAACTCCCCTCTTTCTACCAGTACATGTTTTGTTAGTGGTGAACAGCTGCAGAATTAAAATACACTTTACAATCAGATTATCCTTTTTCATACATTTTTTGATCATGCCTGGCCCAAGAGCTAATGCCAATCCGCTCTGAGGCTTTCCCTAATTCATGTTTACTCCACCTACCGCCTACTATAAATCCTGCCAAATCTCAATGAGGAAGTGGTCCAAGCTAATGAAAGGATCTTTTGAATTTCTGATGTAGTTCATACCTTGAAGTAGCTAAAGTCACAGATAATGTCTCCGTATTTCTGCTGGTCACTTTTGTCCTTGAGTCTAAAAACTGCAGGGATGAAGTCAGAGAGGCGCAGGAGCTCAGCAATGATGGCATTTCCTCTGGAAACTATCCTGAGGATAGCCTGGCCGCACAGGTTGTTGTCTGCCAGGAAGTCCACCATAATGGATACAGGAGGACGAGGAAGACGAGGAGGAGGAGGAAGATAGTGTAATAAGCTTTATTGCAGCAAATACTGTAGCTACACCTGAGAGACAAAGGAAAAGTGAAAAAAGTGAACTTAAAACAGCACGCAGGCTCTCTGAGGCCTTTCTGAAGCTGCAGGACATTTGTCGCACAGACAACAGAAAGAGCTTATTACAATCTATTGGCATCATTATTACAACAATTGACTGCGACGAGGAGATGTTATTATCATTCATAAGCATCATTTTCTCACATTTCAATCTTGACGTGTCTGCGTTTGTAAAACCTAAAAACCATAAGGTTTTCCAATGTTCCTGTTTCTTAGAGACAGACCAAAAACAGAACCGAAGTTAGTATATGATTGTAACCTGTAACTATAAGTTATCACTGAGCTAACGTTAGCATGTAGCCTACCTGCTAACTATTTTCATTAAATCTTACGCTGAAGATGACACACGAGCGCGTGCACAGGTCCAAACACCACGTGAGTGATTACCCTTTTACATTTTGACGTCTGAGTCGAGAGTGTACCGTTTAAAAACCCCAACACTGCTGGAGAAAGGTACTTACCTCCTTGCAGCTCCTCTTCCCTATTTACTTCCTCATGACCAGCCACATGACTTTGCTGCTGGGTGTGTTTGATTCTGTTCACCCACTGCCCCGGAGTCGAGCGGGAACAACTTTGTCAAACGCTTTGACCTCCACTACATGGTAATAGGCTGATGTATTATTACTTGTTTTATTATCGAAACATACCATGGCATAAACGTTCCTGAATTAATAACATGTAATAAGAAGGGCAGCTAAGATTAACTGAAGCAGGTGTTCTGGGAATCCATCCTACCTGACAAACCATCCTACCCGTTGTTTCTGCGTATGCGCACAACACGAATTTAAGTGGCGAACCGTCTTACCTTTGTGAATGTGACCTACAAACATACTTTAACAGGTAAAATGAAGTGGTAAACCGTCCTGGCTTTATGAATATGAGCTACAAGCATACTGTGATGGGCAAACATAAGTGGCAAACCGTCATACCTAGTTAAATTTGTGGTGGAATTACTCTGTGACAGCAGAAATGTGCATAAACAACTTACGGTAGGACGTTTTGCCAAAGGAGGATGGTTTGTCAGAATACCTGTACTTTGAAGTCAAATCAGGCAGTTCCCTTATGTTTGCATATTTCCGCTAGGTGGCGACAGAGATCCACTAAAGCCTCAGTTTGTCTGTCTCGCTGCTGCTGCACCACACACTCAGGACCAGACTGTGTGCAGGTTTCTTGCTCCACAGGGATAGGATCTAAACTGAAATTAAATCCACAGGGAAGAAATTCAAAATATGGTTTGCAGTCGACAAATATCACCCCCCCAAAAAAAGTGTTTTCTTGCAGGCATCTGAAACAGACCTTTCTCTAACTACTGTTGCATGAAAATATATTTGCCTGAAGCATTATTTTCGCATGTTCCCAACTTGGATTAAAAAATAAATACATTTTTTAAAAATAAAAAAAAGTTTCTATGACCAGCACATGGCCACCATGGATGAATTAGTACAAGCCGTCATTTTTCCTTCAAAACTCTGATTGAATTGGAGCTCTATTGCCGATAAGTCTAAAACGCTGGCAGGCCCTTCCCTCAAAGCAGTGTGAGCCAGAGGTTAATAGCATTCAGATGGTGAGAGCTGTTTGTTTGACCTGCCACCTCTCTGTGTGACGAGAACAAGGTTTCATCTCAATCACAAGCCATTTGATGTCTTTGTGTGCCACAGCAGACTGTACAGCGTGTCGCCCCCCCCAATAATTAAATTCCAACGCGGTGCAAGGGCTGTCAGTCTTTTCCTGCAAAATTGCTTTATCATCTTAACCTCATCTTATCTCTGAGATACAAAAGACTCTGTCTCAGGCTGTTTTTACAGATTGTCCTTACTGGTTTTAAGTTTCATCATTAGTGCAGAGTAGTGACTGACAAGGAAATGGGACACAGGGTGTAACATATGGCAAAAGAGAGCTATGCCTAATGTGCTCCCTTTCTCGCCCAGCCACTGGAGTAGCATTATTCCAAAGCGTTTTACACAGAGAAACCCTGACAGAGACCGATGCAATTTCGATTCACTGCTTGCCTCTTCATTGACCCAGCTGTCCACATGCTACACGCTGTGTCCCTGCAGCCGATGGATTCATTACCTGTTTACCATCACACCAAGGTCACATTCTCAGTAGCACCTGGGTCAGCTATATGGGTTTCCCGGGAAGCATCATGAAAGGTTTTCACTAATGAGGTCTCTTATTACACACCTTCTTCATTAACCTTCAGGGGCCTTGAGGCTTTCCTGTGCTTGTTATCTTGATTGGTCTTTCTGGGATCTCACTGAAGAACTGCTTTAATCCTAAAAATATTAGACAAATGTGTACAGAGGGGGGAAAAGGCTGCAATTTTATCCCAGGGAGTAATATTACACATATTGAATATTCATTTAAACATCGACAGGAGAATGACTAAATAGCCCTCATTTCTAGGCCCATTAAGAGCATTGACAGATCTCGCTCTCTCTCCCCTGAGCAGCCAGTGACCATCGACAGTAAGGTTAAGTAATTCTTCTCTGTAAATAAAGCCACTCAATTGGCTGACAGTGACCTGCTTCATGTGTTAACTAACTTGCCGAATTTCCAATTTTGAATATTTTTCAGAAACAGCGACTCTGAGATTTATAAACTGGAGGTTTTATTATCAGTATTCAGCAGCTATAGGAGGGTAATGTCTGGTCTGGGTGCACTAACACAAGGACGTATATGGGTGTGAGCATGTGTGTGACTTGATGCATTAGTCCACACACACATACACACACATGCATGTGTCCCCCTCAGGCTCCATGTGCCCTTTATTAACAGCAAGTTGACTCTATTCAGCTTGACTAGTGATTAAACCTTTTCATGGCTGGAACTTTCACACCGCTGTGAACTGTGCGAGGTGATTAAAGCTGCTCAATTTGTAGTCCAGTCCCACTGCTATTCTTCTTCATTGATCTTGTTTCAGGCCCTTGAAGTGAGAGCTGCATGCAGCAGGCTTCTCTTATTGGACTTAGACAGGATGCATACTGTGCCTCACTCTTTCGATCCATCATGTATGAAAACTAATTAGTGTTCAAATTAGCTGCCATATATGGTTGGCATTTAGTAACATTTATGGGATTAACTTTGTTGTTGTTTCTTTTGATACTGTAAAGACTGATACCAGATGACTGATGAGAGCAAAAAGGAGTTGACTCTTTGAAGTTTTCCCATGAAGATACATCAGACTCAAGACCGGACTCCAGTAGGATTGGTTCTGAAGAGCATACTGATCAAAATAAAAAAGAAGAAGAAAAGGATCTTTGCGCTGATATGCCAGTGGGTTTTTACATATTTTATAGCCCCTGTTGAAATTTTGGCTCACATGATTGACACTTACTCAACCAGTTTCAATTTTCCCTAAGTGCACGCAAGTGGAGACACAAATACAACACCAACACACACTGCAGAAAGGCACAAAACTGCCAGGACAAGGGTTATTACATCACTAACTCTAGATGCCAAAACACTTCCCACATGGAGTTACGAGGCTAACAAGTGGTTTCAAGTCAAATAGCAAAGGCTGATTGTGGTAATGCTCTAATATCAGATTCGATCAAGCAGCAGATGTCTTTTTATTGCAAGTCATTACTGCTGTCATACTTATTAGCATATAAATGGTTTCTGGGCCTATGGAGACCGAAAAGTTATTGCATGTGTAATTGAACCTGATCTCTGCTCTGTGATTGAGATGTCCCAACACACACACTCTGCCGTGCACATTGAGCACATTGTGCTTTTTTTGTTCTTCTCATTTAAATGCGGTTTTAGGTTGTGATTTTTCCTTTAAATACAAACAGAAGAGAAGGAAACAGAGGAGGATGTTTGATGGTAATCGTCTATTGCAGTCATTATAATCAAGTTTATTTCTAACACAGCCACAGGAATAACAGTTTGTTGATAGTGATTCACAAATATCCCTGCTGCTTTTAAGTTTAATCTTTAAATGTAATATATATTTTACAGTACTGTCCAAACATTTTGAGCTATGTCACATTTCTTGTCATTTTGCCAGGAGAATAAAAAAAATTGATGCAGGAATATGTGAAATAGGTAACACAGAGGTTGTGCAATTGTTAAAAGTAAAAAAATAGCATTTGGTATGGCTAGCTTTATCCTTCAGCTATCACAATGTCCATACTGACCAATATCAGCCTGACATGATTTTAGGCTTGACAGAGAACGATTCCTTAAGACTACTTTAAACTTAAAACCAAAGAAGAAAGTCTATAGAAGAAATAATATATTTTTAAAATGAGGGGTAAGTCAAGACTTTTGCAAACTATTATTCAACTAATAAATACTTCCACAAAACTAATTGATGCAAATTTAAAAAAAAAAAAAAAAAAAAAGAAGAAGAATATCCCGAATCCCTTTCTATCCAATCATTCTTCTCCACTCTTGTTGATTAGCAAGAAGCGACAGAACACTGATCCTTTAACAGGTCATGGTTTTTCGCTCTGAATGATCTGGGTCATGACGGGGTGAAAACACTTTGAAGTTGCCTCTCAAATTTATGTGACAGGTCCTTGTGACTGTAGCACATCACAGACATGAATGCTGGGAACAGGTGCAGACTTTTAAAGGCAGAACTCACCTGCAGCCGTGGCCTCTTTATGCTAACCTTCTTGTAATGAGATTCAATAAAATCACAGGGTACTGATTATGATTCTGGGGATATTTTTGTGACCACGCACAGCATTGCAATGTTAATTTGTTGGTGTGTTACCACTTTGGTCAGTTCCATGATACCTCCAGAGTTATTGAATGGCTTACAATCCAGTACTGCAGACAATCATTGTTCCTGGTGGATGCTTCCTATTGATTTTGTGGACCCACCTTTCCTTTAATAATATAAGCAAGTGGTGGTGGTGACATTTGTTATTTTCCCAAAATATTGAACTTTTCCTTTCACAAAAGCTATTTTATACACTATTAAACTGTTAAAGACTATTAAACTAATCCAATAATACAACCTGTTCCCACTAGAGAAAAAGGTGGCAGATGTACAAAAAAGAGCCCTCTATTTTAATCCTTGTCTGCGCATGTAAGACATAAAAACTTCTCCCATGAACCCTTCATTTCACTCTCTGTCTTGATAGGCTCAGGTGTGATTCATGCCTTTCAGTGTCAACACAGATGTATGAGGCTCCTCACCAAGGCTGTCAGTCTGACTCAGGAGTGGAAATTAAATTATCACATCCAAGGCTGTGCACTTAAACTGCACATGAAAGAGGAACGGACGCACGCACGCCGCATTTACACAACCACACATAAGCATGCATGTGTGTAGCCTAGCACACCGAATGGCTCTGACAGATTTTCGAAGGGAGTGGAATTTTGATAACAAAACTGCAGTTGTGTTGCGGTGATTAACAAACAGCAAATTAATGACCTCAAAATGTACTCAGAAGGAAGCAATAAATCTCCATTTGGCTGCTGGCTGGCTGAGTCGCGGCCTGGCTGGGAAAACTATGCTGACCTGGGTGCATCCAAATTAGATATTGGCATGGTTGCGTGTATAACACAGTGGGAGTGCTGCTCTGGCTCCGTCACCCTGCTGCTCTAAATCTGGCCAGTGCTCAGTTCAGCAAACACAATGCAACAGCAGGGAGACAGCATCTCCACATTCTCATTAAGCTGCGGATTATAGTTAGACAAAAGCAAAACCTCGTTGTTTTTTTATGCTTTTTCCCCTTTTTCTCCCTTGCTGGAGTCCAATTGCCTGTATATTCTGCTGATTTGTATTTACTCTGTCTTATACACAAGGCACAGCTGATGATCTTAGCAGCAACAGCAGAGGAACATCTATGTGTTCACATCAGTCATCGGCACCACCCCCTCTTGGAAATCAGTAAAAAGGGGATGAAAGACAGGAGGGATGGAAGGAATGCAGCAGGAGGAAGGGATAATGAAGAGAGGGGGGAGGCAGGAGTGGGTTGAGTGGGACAGAAAGACAAGAGACAAAGAGGAAGGGAGGAGGTGGCCTTTGTATCACTCCGTGTCTTTGATCAGTGGTCCATGGGGAACCGAGGCAGTGCAGATAGCTGGTCCACAGCTCCTGAGGAACGCAGCTTCACATTCCTCCTTGCTCTTTCCCCGCTTCTGCAAAATCACTTCTAGGCTTTCAGTCCACAGCAGCTGTGAAAACACATTATGGCATACTACATGCCAGAAAAGATCTGAGTAACGCACCACAGTGCCATTGTCCTGCTGGTCCTCATTTAGTGCAGCAGTTCCTCTCAGGCCAAACTCTATTCTGCTTTCAACCTTTTGCATGACTTTCCATTTGTCTGCAGGCTCCAAAATGATGGATTTGTCTTGTTATTTATCACTCAACAGTGGAATCAGTGTTCTACTCAAAGCACTGGTGTGATCCCGGAATCCTACATTTTGCTCAACGACACTTCTGCAGGACCAGTGCATGCACCGGAACTGTCCAGCAGACAGCATCGATGGGGTTGGGAAAATGCAGACATGCTCCTTTATGGTATTTTCAAATGTTAAATCATTTTGTTAATCAACGTTGTTAACACAGAGATCCAATGCCACCAAAGGCTGCAGTTCAGGAAGGTAATCTACTATTTGGAAAGCTGGTGGATCAATCCTTGGCTGCTCCAGTATAAGTATCCTTAAACATAATCCTGAAACTCAAGTTTTTCTCTGATGGGTTCAACAGAGTGTGAGTGAGTGTGAATGTCAGATAGAAAGCACGTGGGCATAGAAAAAACAGGTGAATGAGGCATGTTGTATAAAGTCCTTTGAGTGGTGAAGTAGAGAAGAATAGTGATCCACAGGAACTAGTCCATCTACCAAACTTTCTTTGTTAAAGTCCATCAGCCCTCTGTCTGACTCATTCTCATTGATGGAGAGTGTTTAATAGAGGGTAGTGATGCATCTCCTGAATAATCATCTATTGTAAACTGAAACACAACTGCAAATACTTGTATGAGCCATACAATATAGTTCCTACATCCTGCATCTTTATGGCCAGTACCTTCATGAGTCTGTTGAGGTGCAAGTATTAGTTATATTGATGATATTAGCTCTGAATTAATTTTGGATGACAAATACAGTTATTTATTGTATGTACTGTTATTGTAGGGCCTTGAGGTGACTGTTGTTTGTGATTTGGTAAATAAAATTTAATTTAATTTTTACACATTAAAGTCAGCATTAATGGAAAAAAAAGAAAACACCGAAAACAAAATCTTGAATCTCGACTTCTGAACTCCTTAGTGTGTGCCCAGCAAGTCTCAGTTTAAGTTAAAGGACTTTCGTTATCTATGTCTATATAACTGACAACCCATACACCATCACATGGTTAAATAGTCAAACCACAATTTTAAGCCCACTCCATTTTTTTCTTGGAAACTCTAAACAGAAATCTTTTCTTTCCTCGATTTTTCTTTTTTTTCTCCAAGATGTGAATGGGTGCAAGAGGAAAGCCCCGCCCGCCTCGGGTGTGACAGGAGCCAATGGTAACGCACCGTGCGCCGTGGAAGGACGTCACAGCACCATCAGCAGTCGTCCTAGTGGGACGGCCGTGCTGCTCTGCTTGGCTTGCAGTCTCTGCTGCACTCCTGTTATTGTGTATGTGTGTATGAGAGAAAGAGAGAGAAACACCACTTGAATACTTTACACTACTCGAGAAATTCGCGGAGGAACGAATCTGTGGATTTGACGACAAGAGAGAAGAATGAGCTGAATGGAGAGACGTGTTATTTTTAAAGGTAGAGGGTAGAGTCTCTGGTTGCCTGTACTTCCAACCAGCGTTGAAGCTCGCTGAGCTAACAGGCTAACCGGGAATGTTTTCAGAAACTAGCTAGCTAGTTAGTTAGCCGGCTAGCTAGCATTGTAGTCTGGAGCAATGCGCCGTGTAGATTTAACAGCCACACCGATACTCGTATCTTTGTGTGCAGTTTGTGAGGGAACTGTGGCAGTGTCTCGAAGTGTAGGTTTGTGTAAACGTCCAGAGCTCAAGTGGCCGCTCGGCTTTAATTTCCAGTAGGGACAATAGTTGTAGCTGTCCAGGCAACAAGTCGGAAATACATCACAGCTTTAACGTTGAGTTTGTACTTTGTGCGGTGCTGTGTTTGTTTGTCGCTGACTTGAAATCGACACTCTGTGTGACAACGATGGCGCATGGCTTAGTGAAGGTGGCATTACACAGAGGCAACTAGGGTGCGTCTTGAGATGCCCGAATTTGAGAGCACCGGGTCACTCTCCTCTATAGGAAAACCTGCTGTCAGCTAGTCGATACCACTATTGACGAGGAGACGAGGTGGATGAACTTTATAAATCGCCCACATGCGTTGGATCAGTTCTCGGACTTGTGAAAGGCATCTGAAGCAGGAGGGAGACGTGAACGCACAGCCCTTGCAGCCCGGGGGAAGATGGCGGAACGCTCCCGCTGGAGGTGGTGAAACCAAAACTTTGGGACTTCTTGGATTCAGCGCCGCATATCTCATCCCAAACTGTAGGACACATGCAGGCCAAAAAACGCTACTTAATCCTGTTCTCCACCGGCGCGTGTCTCATACTGTTGTTTTGTTTAGGGGGGATACAAGTCCCCCTGTCCAGACGGGGTCCCAGCCGGCCTCATGACCGCAGACTCTCCGGTTATGGCCCCGGGGCGCGATGGCGTCACATGTCGGGGTACCTGCAGCCTTTCAGCTCCTGGGAGCAGGACCGGAGCGATGATCTCACTGAACACATATCTCCCAGGCAGAAGAGGGACGCTAACTCGGGCCTTTACACGGGAAAACGCTGCAGAATGGAGTCCTGCTTTGACTTCTCACTGTGTGAGAGGAATGGCTTTAAAGTTTACGTATACCCCCAACAAAAAGGGGAAAAACTTTCAGAGAGTTATCAGAACATATTGTCCTCTATCGAAGGCTCCAGGTTCTACACATCTGACCCAGGGCAGGCATGCCTGTTTGTCCTGAGTTTGGACACTCTGGATCGGGACCAGCTCTCGCCCCAGTATGTACACAACCTGAAAGCAAAAATCCAGAGCCTCCCTCTGTGGAATGGAGGCAAAAACCACATCATCTTTAATTTATATTCTGGCACGTGGCCGGACTACACAGAGGACCTTGGCTTTGACATTGGCCTTGCCATGTTGGCCAAAGCCAGCATCAGCACAGAGAACTTTCGGCCTGACTTTGACGTTTCAATCCCTCTTTTCTCCAAAGACCACCCAAGGACAGGTGGGGAAAAGGGCTATCTGAAATACAACACAATCCCCCCTTATAGAAAGTACATGCTTGTTTTTAAGGGGAAAAGGTACCTAACTGGAATAGGTTCGGACACTAGGAATGCTTTATATCATATTCATAACTCAGAGGATGTAGTCCTCCTCACCACCTGTAAGCATGGGAAGGACTGGCAGAAGCACAAGGATGCACGCTGTAACAAAGACAATGCAGAATATGACAAGTAAGTACTTCACAACTATCTTCCGGTTAGCTGTACTGCAAGAGTCTAGGTCTGTCTTGCCACTAATTTTTGTCAGTATGGTGTTTTTAACTAGTTGAGTGAAGCTTGTATGTGTGACTGTAATAATGACAAAACAGGTGGTGTCATGTGTTAAAGGTTTTGTCAGCACACTTGTTTGCTCCTGACTGAAACTTTTTTTTTTCAGGTTTGTGTCCGGTCAGCTCATTGAGTTGTACATAAAATTGGCAAATACCAGTGATATTTCTTGTTGAATTTCCCAGTGTTGTATAAATTAAACTATTCCTATTGTTAAGTAAGGAGACCCGAGCCTGGGCTGTCAAAAAGATAAGGTGTCATTACATTAAGTGCATCTAATGTCCAAATGTTGGCACGGTTTGATATGTCACTTTTAAATATTCTTTATGCCATATCATTTTATTTACTAAGGTATGCATCACGAGGCACAGATAAGTAGCTTTAATGTCAAACACAAGAACTGCTGTATTCAGGTGATATTCCCATTGATCTAGGATTTGTTATTATTTTTCTTGATAACTGGTCCTCTGACTTTCCTGATAGTGTCTGACAGATGTCATGCTCTCTACATGACACACAAATAAAAGTTTTATAATGAAACAGGCACATAATACTCAGTGTAACTAGTCTCTACCTTGTACTCAGATCGGTTTGCCCGGTCCCACAACTAAGCCACACTGTATTCTGTACTCAAATGTGATGAGTAAACTGGCGTCTGTCTCCCAGCTTTGGCCAGTGGGATTCATTTCGTGTCCCCTCAGACCATGCTATGTTGTTATTGGTGACTGTATGGCGCTGGGTGTTTGACTGTGGCTCTTTGGAGTGGATTAGTAGGGACAAAGCGCTGGTGCCAGCAAGGGGAAGCCACTCTGGTCTCTGTTTGCTCAGTCATTTCCCAGACAAACCCAACTGCATCAGCCAGGAATGCCCTGGCCCCAACCCGTGTCCTGCGTGACCCCTGCCGTTGTTTGGGGTTCAACTCTTTGTTGGTGTGAGTTGCTTGTTTGGGGGATCCTCCTTTCTATAGTTTGTGAAGGAATCAGCTCTGAAACCTGGCTGCTCCAACAATATGACTGAGGGGTTTTCTTGGATCTCATTTGTTTACCATTAAACCTCACAGGATTCGCCTTTAATGTTTGACTTGGTTGGAAAATAACACCAAAGCTCTTCTACACACCCAGCCAATAAAAATAATAATCCTCATATCAGACCATAGACTTAAACTATCTGCTCTCTCTGCCACGATTTACCAGCTCAGTGCTTGATGCCAAGTGCTGCCAGGGTGTGCTTTTACACAGTGAGATGGGTGGCATCAGAGCTATAACCCAAAGGAAAAATTAATCCTCCTGTCATTAAGTACACTGGGGGTGAAACGGGCTTGGAGTATCTCTTGCCCTTGGCTTCTTAGCTGCATTGCATGGTTAAAGTGTGTTTGGTACCTCCTCAGTTAACAAGCTTTAGCTTGGTGCTAAGTCCAATGCACAATTCTGTAATATTTGACGAAAAACATGTACTAACACCAGGGTTAGTTTGCCCTGGCAGCTGCCTAACATTGAGTCTTTAAAAGTTCCTTACCTTTAAGCTGGTGTTTCTATATTTATTATCAAACAAATATAAACAAGTAAATATCTTTGCTTTATTTTAAAGTCATCTATCTGAATACTTCACAGTGACAGGGTATGCTACAGAAGCTAGGAGTATGGGTAAAACACCTAAGAAGTGTTTCAAGAGAAGTTTCCAACACTTCAGATTTAAAAAAAAAAAAAATATATAAATCTTGTCACGTAAAATGGAAAGCGATCAATAGCAAGGAAAAACATGGGTCACCACTGAGGTCGTTTTTGCTTTTTGTTATGTAATTATTTTCACTGCAAAAAGGGAAAGACAAAAATTAAACCCTGCAGGTTTAAATAGTGAGGATCAGACACTGCAGTTTACTGAAGAAAAGAACATATGTGGGTGTTATTTTTCTTCCTTGGTGCATACATGGACCACCAAGGTCGGCTACATCTCAAACAGGATGTAATCTGGTCTTTTTAGACAATTGCTTTTTGGTGATCAGATCAGCTGTCAGAGATTAAAGGCATCACTGCTGGTTGTCATTTTATTTTTCCTTCACATTGATGTCTGTGAGGCAGCTTTTGTGACTCTTGTCACTAAGGCAGAGTAACCTCTATGCAGTGCCTTCACAGAGCAGAACTGGCAGATTGTGTAGTCTCACCAAACCTTGTGTTGTCATCGTTTATAGACCCGTTTGCCTTAACTTTGCACTATATCATGCTGCAGCATGACTGCTGTGGCTTGCTGGCTGGCTGCTGAGTTTGTGAGCCATGAATGAATCTACATAAATGCCCGGTATTACTAACAATTGAATTAAAATTGTTTCTAACTTATCTTAAAAAATAGATAAAGTAAATGAATATCCTTATCAAAAAATGGTGAAGGAGGTTGGCCAAAACTAGGTCAACAATGTACATGGAAAGACCAACAGCTTGCACCCTGCAGGACTCCACTTTTGTCTAGTTTATTGCAACATAAAAACTGTAACATTTCAGGCACACCTGCTCTCAGCTTAGCTGACACAATAAATTTCCAGAATTGGAGTCTTGCAGTTTGTGAGCTGCTATGTGTGTCTGTTTTTTTTCCATGTACATTTTTGACATAAAGAGAGTGACCAAGAAGACCTGTGATAAGAGAAATGCAGACAGCATTGTTTGCACCCCATTTGTTCCCACCTCTTGCTCTCAAGTTCAGAATACAGTTGGTCTCATTAACATCAGGTAAACTAGGGTAAGTTGATAAACGCTAAAATTAATTTCATCGTTTTCATATCACTAGATTGCCTGACAGAATATTACAGGTTAATGATGGCAGCTGAACTGTGTCATTAGCTCAATGAAATCTGATGACAAAAAAAGAACATTTGAGTAACTCCTGCATGGAAAAGTTTTTCATCATTTATGTTTCATTATTATTCAATTTTATAGAGAAAGCAGAGAAAACTGTGCATTTTGCAGCTTCATGTTCATTTTTAAAAGAGGTTTGTTTGGGTTCTTATTGAAAAAACAAACAAACATAATTTTTATATAATCATGTCAACAAGAAAAACTGCATTCTTGTGAAAAGCTAACCACACCTTTACAGTTTTCATTAGGATTTAAGAGTGTAAGTAGCAGCTAGGTGCTGCTAATGAAATGCACTTGACACTTGACTTGAGCACGTCTATTGGTCTGTTACCATGTTAAATGTTAAAGTTCATGACCGCATAATTAGAAGAATACTGAAAAGGTCTGGAAGGGTTTCTAGAAGGAAAAAGCCTGTTCTCTCTAAAAAGATCATGACAAAACAGCTTAGGTTTGCAAAGTTGCATCTAAAAGAACCATTACACTTCTGGAATAATGTCCTTTGCACATATGAGACAGTGCCATGTTTGTCAAAAACCAAACAGAGCATATCAGCACAAACACCCCATACCAACTGTCAAGTAGAGTGGTGGAGGCGTGATGATTTGGGCTTGTTTTGCAATGGGACCATTGAGTTGAGAACCAAAATGTTCCAGGGTTCAGTTATGAGACTGAACCTTGGCCAAAATTGGGTTTATCAGAATGGCTGCAATCAAAGTGCAGTCTTCAACTTGATTGAAATGCTGTGGTTGGAACCTTAAGAGAGCTGTGCATAAACAATGCCAGGAAACCTCAATGAACTGAAACAGCACTGTAAAGATGAGTGGGCAAAAATTCCCCCTTTGTCAGACGGCAGGCTAGTGCTAAACGTTGCTCTACAAGCTACTAAATCATGAGGTGTACTTTGCTTTCATAGGCATCTATGCAGTTCTTTGAAAAACTTTCTTTTACACATATCTGTATAACATTGTTCCTTCCCCAGATTTTCTTCTCATCACCTTGTTATGTAATGAGATGACCAGTACCAGATCAAATCACTTCTGCTATTCCCTTACTGATTGACTACTGTGGTTTGAGGCTGAATAATCCACTTGGAAGTGTTTGACATATTTATAAGAACATGCAGACGCCATATTGTGGGTAGCTTTCAACAAGACGTTTTTCCTGTTTCTCTTATCGTACTGGTCTTAATTAATTGCTCTTTGACTTCTAGTATCTTTTACAGGGATGATTAAAAACTCCCTGAAAGCTAAGCTATTTTCAGATATTAATAATACCTAGAACTGCTGTGTACACCATTCTGGCATTCCTGGCTTTCCAAATGAGTTAGTCTTGATGGAGTCAAAGATGTAGATGGGACAGTAGTTAAGGAAGGTTTTTGCCAAGAAGATAAATATTTGTTTCTGGTCATGATTCAGCTCTCTAAATGAAAAAATGTCTCTGACTTGTACAGGGATGTAAACAACACACTAGCTGGAGTAAGCTGCTTGGAGGATGTTACAAATTGGGAAAATGTTAAACGGGTTGAGCTTTTAAATATATCTCACTGGATTAAGCAGCTGTTTGTCAGACAGGAGGCTTTAAACTCATCTTAAGACATTAACCAATTTGTTAACATGTTAAATAATTAAATAAATGCAGGTGCTCCACATGGCATCAGCTCATTATGTTCAAGTACAAATCAGACGCGAAGACTAATGCACGTTTGCCCCATCTTTAGTTAGCTGAGCTCTCTGTGAAGGTTGGTGTGTGATTGTGAATGAGTTGCACTATCCTGTTATGCAGCTCTATGGGTCAGACAGTGCAGTCTGTGGTCTAACTGGGTGGAAGTAATAGTTTCTGTGCCTGGCTGTGGCTCTTTGTGCAACAAATCCCTTTTATCCTCTCCCACTGACAACAAGGAAGTTGTGACAGACCAAATGCAGCCTCTCATCATAATTACCATGTAATGGTCATGTCATTTTTTTGTGTTGCAGTTCAGACTTTATGTTTCAGAAGTTTGATTGATGTGGATATTTTGATGTGCCATGTCTGCATATCACATGCACAATTTAAGTGCATCCTTTTCTGTCTTTTGCTTCTGTCATGATTATTGCTTGTGCAGTTCTCTTGATGAGGCAGACGTGCACATCAGCACTGGCTGTCAAGATGATTTGGCACTGCTTACAGTAAATGGAAAAAAATCACGTCAGGAGATTTGTTGGATTTTTTTTATTTGTCAAAGATCTTTTGCTGAAAACAATGGATTAGCTCCAAGTTACGCTTTTTCTCTTGGCTACCTGATTACGCTCAGCTCGTTTGAATAACAAACAAAGCGGAGTTGTTGACGTTTTTTGTTGTTGTTGTTTTTTTTAAATAAATCTTCTGTTATATAGCCCGTCCCTGTCTTCATAGTATACTTAGTAAGGGCTTACTAAGTATACTATGAAGACAGGGACACAATTTTGCTTGTGTATCTGTGATGTGTTTTTTGGGTTTTTTTTTTGCTGTTTATAGCCAGTGAGAGTCAACTTTTGCCCCCCTCTTCAACACATTGTCCCTTTCATATCTGCACTCAGCCACTGTTTACAAGCTTGTAATGCAGCCAAAGGAGAGAAGAGAAGATGCAGCAGGAGGCAGGTCAGATGCAATTTTAACCTCAAACTGAAAGCCTGCTCACAGCTTGTTTCCAATTAAGAGGCCCTGCCAAGCGCGGGAGTATGAGCAGGACTGTGTGAAAGATGCGGGGAGAGTCACAAAGGAGTGGGAAACAAGCTGAGAGGAAGTTCAGGGGGGAGAGAGAAATGGGAACACAAAGAGAACAAATAGTGACAGTCTGAGAGGCTAAAATACTGGTGGTGTAAAGTAAAAAAAGAAGAGTGAGAAAGGAAGAAAAAACTGCATGCCAGCTACCCAGCATTGAGAGGTGAGTGCAATAGCTGGCTGGATGCTGACGTTGTTCTACTAGGTGTATTTATAGACTTGCAGGGTTTTAATCCTCAGTACTGGCCAAAGCCCCTAGCAGAGGGCTGCGAGCCAACTTGATGCAGGCTTTACTGAGCTTGGGGAAAATGATAATTATTGCGGGAGGAAAGTTGATTTCTGAGTTCCTGTACGTTATCTATAAATTCCCCTTTTCACCATGTTGTCTACCATTTCAACTCATTAGGTCACGTGTTTTTCTTTTTTCTCCTCCGCAACTACACTGGCTCCTGTGTACTTGTTCAGAATTTGTTTTTTAGTCGTATTTGTGAAGAGTGCTTCTAACTAAGCACATCTAAAAGCTAGATTGCGCTGTGGTGTTAATAGGTCACAAAATGAACTTTAGTTAAACATTGCTAAAATGGAAGAGATTAATGAGTCATTCCTAAATTAAAAAGCTCACACAAATGTGCTCCTTTGCTTCGCAGCTAATATGAGGGACCCATAGCCTGTATGGCTACGGTGAGGTAGATATTGTATAAGCATAGAATGTGCCTGAGATCTCTGATCTCTGAGAAAGATGGTTACAAACAGCACTAGATAGATAGATAGATAGATAGATAGATATATTAATAAAAGAATTGCACTGAACAAAGTCGTAGCTAAAGTAGAAGCTAAAGACCTCAGTGGAAAGCTCACTTTACACACACACACACAGACAAAAAACATAAAACTAGACACCTAACAGCAGCCAAGTGGTGCTTTGCTGCCCGTGTTCGGTTTGTGTGTCAGGACTCTTAATCTGCTTGTAGCTGGATTGAAAAATGGTAGTTTTATAATGTTGTTGGTGAATGAGGGTCAGAGTTGCTCAGAGAAACTTGTAGCCGATTGTATTGTTTTTGTGCTAAAATGCGTACATAACTGTGAAAAGCCGTTTGACAGCTTTGTGCTGAAAATGCAGGACATTGTGTTGTGTGGGGATGTCTGTTCATATGTAGAGAGTACAGCAGGCGGGACATTTGCACATGTGTCAGAAATTGTCCACGAAACATTTGGACCTGCTATAAAGGGCTGAATGATGCTCCAGGAAGCAAAGGAGGCTGGCGAGCCACAAAACCACACTGCACAGATTATGTTTATTTTTGATTGACACTGGTGTAGAAATAACACTCACATTGACCATTCCAAAATTGTGTGGTAGTGTTTGAAATTGTTTTTCTGATTGGGAGGTTTGTGTGAGAAATTTATGGTGTATTTTGTGGAGCAGGTCAGATTCCTACAGACACCAACATAGTGACTGTATTTGAACTATTGAGACAAATAGCCATATATAAGCTATGAGCTTTTCTCAAGAGAATAGTATAGTGTATTACAGCACTGAAGTGGTTGTTGGAATACATTTTGCAGTATTTATGTAACTCTTGTACATTGTGTTCCCAGTATAACTTGTTAAACTATGTTACCAGTTTCTCACTTAAAAGTTGTATAATTTCAGCTGTTGCTTAGTTGTTCCGCTTGGCTGTTCATTTCCAAATATACCATAATGCAGAATCCCACTGAGGAAAATGCTACCAGCAGCAGTTACTGACAGCATTGAGCTGAGATGAGCTCTTCTGAATGCTGTGATTGAAAACTACTCTCATATCTTTGTCTGCCGATCTTCATCTTTCAGAGTGATGACAGACGGTAGAGCAGGAAATGTGTCAGTGTGACGCACTGAGCTTGTGCCTCCGTTCTCCTTTTATCTTTATCTCTACAGTTTTCCCACCACATTTTACCGCATCAGTTTGGCTCCTTTGAATGTAGAATTTTGGTGATATTTGGAAGCTGATTTTTTTTGTTTATTTATTTATTTATTGTAAACTTCTTTTATCATGAGAAAAAAGGTTGGTTAGATTGTTGGTTTAAAATATGCCTTGTGTCAGCCACAAGGCATTTGTAGTAGGGCTGCACGATTTTGCATAAAATGAGAATCACGATTTTTTGGCTTAGAATTGAGATCACGATTCTCTCACGATTTTCTTTTCCAGTATAAATATTTATTGCACTTATTAACTGCACATCAACTTCGTAACAGTTGAGACTGAACATAAAAACAATAAATAAACATAAAAACAACAAATGTCTCACGTTTTGTTGTTGCCGCAAAATGTTGTACTGCTTGAAATTCCGTCTCCACCGTTGTTCGGCGCTGCGTGTATAGAGCAGGTAGTGCAACAATAGAAAAATAGTTGCGGGACGGCACTGTGTAGCGTTTGTCTAGGGTGTTGATCATTTTCCTAAATCCCTCGTTTTGCACAGTGTTGATGGGAGCCATATCTTTGGTCAGGTGCCTGCGGGAGTTCGACGGGTATAGGGAAGCGCTGTATAAGGTTCCCGTTATTGATGTTTGGGTGGTTGACCGGGACGGATTTTCTCCTGTCACTTTCTCGTCATCCCTGACGTGCTCTCCGTTGTTTTTTCCCTGCTAATTTTAGCATCACAAGGCACAGCTTCTGTATCACGTGGTATAAGGCTCCGCCCTTGTCATTTGTTGAGCAGGAAGAGTGAGCGCTTGTTTTCATGCAGAGTACGTCCCGGATCAAAATGCGGTACAATCGTCGTCTTTTTTTTTTTGTTTTGTTTTAATCGTTGTCATTTGGAAATGAGATCGCACATAAGTATGAATCGAGATCGCGATTTTCTAACGATTAATCGTGCAGCCCTAATTTGTAGTGAGGATTCATTTGGCTTATAAACTCTCTATTATAAAAAAATTCGAAGGCTTTTGTTGACTTTCGGGTTCCACCAGCCTTATGAGGCGATGGGCTCAACTAAATGGATAATAAAGGTTTCTTTAGGTGCTACAAATAAGAAGCTGCTTATTATATTTGTAAAGCTCATGGGAAGTGATGGCTATCTCCTGAACAGATGATGCATCCTATGATTGTGTGTGTATTTTCAATATGACCTGACACAACTATGAAAACAAGATCACCGGTAGTTATGGTTTAATTATTGCAAGGATGGTCTCATTCTGTCTTGTAATATAAATCCAGTACACCTCTTTTCCTTTCACTGGTGAGCTTTTGCCTCATTTTAGTTTAGCTTGAGCCAGGATAACAGTTATGTTACTACTGTTAATGAGTAATTGTTTTACATAAATGGAATTTAATTATGACTAAGATAATCATAATTAGGATTTTTGTAATAACCATGCAGACCCTAGTGTCCGTGTACCAGACAGTTGTGACTCTCACAAAGTGCAGTGTTGAGTTTGAAATTGTTCTGATTAGCCGTCCCGGAGTTAATGAAAAGCTGCCATTGCTTGGCATGTAAAAAGGAACAACGCACAACTTCAGGACTAACCAGGCTATTAGTGGATCGCAGACGGCTGACAAAAATTTTTTGTGGCAGCTGCATCGAAGACAGCCACCTCCTGTTCAGTGTTGGCTTATACATATTATGTAATATGTATAGACTCAAGTGTAGTGTTGCTGTATGGTTGCACCTTAATGTTGGCAGCTTAGATCAGTGAATCGGTATCTCTGCTGATTCAACTTTTTTGGTGACAAATAACTCCAGTCAATCACTCATGCTGCAGTGTGCGGTACTTTTAAAGAAACACTACCAGGCTATAATGTGACCAACATTCTTACTCTACATAATAGTCATATAGAAATTACCAAACTGATTCTGTCTGGTGAGTAAAGACAGGTTCAGGGGTTAACCTATTGAGTTTACTCTCGGCATCACCAGTTAGTCAAGCCGATGCCCTGTGCAGAAAGTCCTTTGACTTTCTGCTGCTCTATTCTATCTATAACGTGACAGATATTTATTATATAGACAATGCTAAATCTGTGTTTATGTACTGTTAACATCTCATCACCAGTCATTCACTACTGCCACTAGTTAGTGTTGCGAAATCGATCAATGTAGAGCAGTGAGACAAACCACGGAGGCCTCAGAAAAGTGCAATCAAACGGTGAGTTTATTAGCAGCCAGGAGAAAACATCAGCCTATGTCTTCTGACAAAAATACATATGGAGAACACTTATAAAGCTGTGGGGTATACGCCCCCCCCCCATGGCGTCAATTACGGATTAAAATAGGGTCCAGACATTAGTCACAGTTAATGGTACATCTTGTACATCTTTAATGGCTATAAACAGACATAGAACTTCTCTTTTCTATAACACCTTCCATACAAGGTAATAAACTTCAAGCCCTCAGGGTCTCTGGAGCTAATTATTGACTCTGGTCATCTGTTGCCAAGTAGAGTAAAATATAGTGAGACACCAAATCAGTTAAGGCCTCAGGCCTGACACATTCCTAGATTATATGTGTTATATGTATTGTAAGCATGCATGCAATCATCCTTCTATGTTCTAGTTTCCCTCAGCATGTATCACCTGGACAGTCACACCAGTGAAGCTTAAGACCCTCAATGAACCGAACATCAACTCGAAATAAGCACAAATATGCAATGTGTATGAAATACTTCTGACCGTACCTGTTTAAAAAAAAAAAAAAAAAAAAAGTTAACATAATGGAAGGATCCTTAACTAAACATCCTCAATAAGCAACTTTAATGCTATATCAATACTGTGAGAAATATTATTAAATGGAATAATGCTATAAAGAATGTTATTAATGCAATTATAATGATGCAGATTATATGGCAGCAATAAAAGAATTTCTGTATCTCCACATTAGTTAGTTCAAGTTTAAGTTACCATTGAACGACTGAGTGAAACCTAAATTAAAAACAGTGAAAATATGGCAAATTATGTGATGACTGGTGGCCTAGTCTTGTATACTTGAACATTTGTTGATATGTTTGCACTAGTTTCCCCTTCTCCCTCCCTTTCTCTTTTGCACTCTTTGTCCAATTCAAATTCAAATATGCTTTATTTGCTTGAATAGGTTTTAGCCACACTCTCACCCTCTTTTGAGGCCAGTTGTTCAGGACAGAGGGCAGTGCTATTTATTTTCCATGCTTCTCCTCTAGCTTGGCTCCAGTCCTGACAGGTTGATATATGTCTTATCCTTGGCAGCCATGTGCAGGTGATGTATTCTCCTTGTAATACTGGGAATAAGGAAAGGAATTTACACAACCTATAGTATGGACAAAAATTAGGGGTGCTGCCAAACCAGCTTGGATCTGAGAGGGTTGGGAAGAAAATGCAGTCATTCCTGTATGGTGATGGAGACGAAAAGCATGAGATTTGTGAAGGGTCAGTTTGCTAAAGCTGCTGCTAAACTAGGGTGCGGAAAGGTGATATGTGGTCTACCTCAAACCCAGTCTGTGCTCTGCTTTGTGCAAGGTAAAATGCTCTTAACATAGAATAGGACAGAAGATTTGGTATAAATATTTGATAGCATGCTTTAGCAAAGTCATGTGAACTGCTGCTGGTAGAGCATTTAAGGACAAAGATGTAACTTAATGGAACTGAGTCATCGTTCAGGCAGCCAGTGTTTGCGTGACCCATGAGATACATTAGAGTCCTTTCGCTTAGATAACCTGCTTGGCCGGCACGATGAGAGCTTTCCAAATTATCCCTTATGTACAGTGAAATATGTTGAGAGAGCTACATGAAGAATTAAGCTCCACTCTCCACCAGTGCCAGTTAAATCCTATGGGATTTTAATCCTTCTGTCAGTATGAAGAGGAGACCTGCAAAGCCCACAGATATGAAGTCCCTCATTGTCTGTGACATTTGGCTTGGCGTCACTATATGTATATATATATATATATATATATATATATATATATATATATATATATATATATATATATATATATATATATATATATATATATAATAAATAAAAAATTTTGTTTTTTTTTCTCAGTTTGTGTTATTTCTGTAAGGGAGGAGAGGATTCATAATTTTTTTTTTTTTTAAAAGTGTGTTTTGGGGGAAGTGGCAGGCGTAGTATGATGATTGGCATTGTCCTTGTATTTTCTCAAAAGTACTTTGGCTGTGGATCATTGTCACCATGTGAGGCCATGTTGTGCTGTTTAAATGTAACCAAAAATTGGCAGCATTGAAAAATCAACAGCCACCATGTTGTGGCGCTTTGCTAGGAGTGACTTGGATCATCAGATACAAGTGGCACACAAACACGCAGAGATATGCTATCTCTCGCTGTCCTCTCTGGACTCCATTTTGTCAGATAAGGGCTGTAGCTTGGCACGGTGAGAGAAAGGGGAACTTGTAGCACACCTGATGATAACCCAGAGTAAGTGATACTCTTCAGTGGAATGATGGCCCTATTCTACTCATCCTTTGTTGAAATTCTTAACAGATTAAGTGCGTTTTAGACTTAAAAATCACGTAAATCGTATCAACCTTTAGCAAGATTAAAAGCATAGTTTGCTGATAGCGACTCAAGGGTACAGTTTTAAAAAACAAAACAAAAAAACAAAACAAAACACTTTGTGTATTACAACAAAAGAGGATATTTTGCTATGATTGAGACCAAAATGATGACTCTGATTTTGGTTCTGTATGCTGAGCTGCACACATTTTCTTTCTCTCTTGCTTGTGAAATCTGTGACTTTCCCCTGCGAGGTCATAACCAGGGAGTGAGACAGGAAGCGTTGTCTTTGATCTTTCCCGCTGTTTAAACTAATTACCTGCTTGCACCAGCAAACACTGCTGGCCATGGAATTCATTAACAGATGATGAAGCTTTGTTCTGGGCAAGTGTGTCTGCAAGTATGTACAGGAAATCAGCTGCATCAGACTTTGTGTGCATTGTGCATTTTCCTCCCAAAAAACAGGCTAAATTGTCATTGTGTGTAATGTTGCTAAAACAGTAATGAGGATTTAGGTATTTCTAGCCTTGTCTTATTAAATAAAAGGTGCTGAGTATAACATGTTGTGACAGTAGTTTAAGTGACTCATGGTAATTACAAACCTTGTTAGCTCACCTTGTGCTCATTTTTGACCACCGTTTGAACCTTAAATGTGTGTCACGTCGTAATTTTGGTTTATTTTCTTGTTTCCTTTAAAGGTACATAAATAATTGTTTTTAGGATATTTGATAGAAAACATGCCAGCTAATGTTAAGCTCTTAACTTTGCACTATAGATTTGTGAATAACGCTCATAATCCTTCAGTTTTACCTCAGTGTATGAAAACACTTGAGCTTGTATACTGGTTGTAGGTTGTTTTTTTTTTGTTTGTTTTTTTATTGAAAGTTTTGTAATTATGACAGTCATCCACATGAAAAAACACAAAAACAGCAAAAAAAACCCCCAAAAAACAACCAAACAAACAAACATAATACGCACTGACAATAACATAATGGCACAGTGAAACCCTCAGATCTGCCCGGTCTGGGGGAGCTCCCCTCCACCTCTTTACAGGTCCCATGTCGTCAGGTTTTTGCTACTGTCCACGCAGCACTTTACAGTCCATCCCTGATGATATTCGGAAGGGTATTTCCAGTCTCTTTTATCAGCTGCCTTCTAAAAAACAGTGACCACGTCCTTAGCAGGCCTTCCTTCTTCCAGTAGTGGCGTGAAAATACTTAGTGAAGCTCTGGTTATATAACCCGCCACCCATCATCCCACATTACCACCTTCAACAAATCTCTCCCACTTCCTCCAGTTTTTATGAAATTGGTCCATTTTGAGGTTCAAAAAAAAAAGTACGTTTTTCCATTCTATATATTTCCTCCATTATTCCTATCCAATCTTTCTTTGTTGGGGGGCTCTTTCTCCAGCCACCTCCTGGTAAGCGCTTTTTTGCCCACTCCCAACAGGATGTTTATCAAATATTTGTCCTTTAAGGAGGCTGCTGATGGGATATTGCCCAAACACACAGTACAGAAATCCAAATTTAATTTGAGACTAGTCACCAAGTAAATTGATTTGACCACTTCACTCCAGTATGGTTGGATTATTGGGCATTTCCAAAATATATGAAAATGATCTGCCATGTTTTCCCCACAGTTTCTCCAGCAGAATAACTATCTGTCAGTTGGTTGTAGGTCTAATAAAAAAAATAGTACTAACCAAATTAGTAATGAGGATTTGAGTAGTGACCTAATCCTAGGAGTAGGGGAGAGAGCGTCATCCCAGCATGGTAGAAAGTACGGAGTGCTGTCAAACCAGCTTGGTTCTAAAAGGTTTGGTGCATGGAGGAAAAGAAGCAGAAATGGAAATGAAATGCAGCTATCCCCCCCCCCTAATGTTTGCTAAAGCTGCTGCTGTACTGGGGTTCAGATATGTGCTCTCTCTCTCTCGTCCACCTCAAAGCCCATCTGTGCTTTGCTTTCTGCAAACTCCACTGCTGCCTGCTGTTGTAAATTATTTGATTCTGATCTGAAGTTTTGAGCAATTCCCAATGGATTCCTGTCGTTCATTTTTCAGAGAGCAGCTGGATGTTAGTACTGTCAAATGTATGTTTATTTCTTTACTTTCCTGCTAAGTCAAAGTCTCTGCAGGTCATACTCCTAATGACACAATGAACTTTCTGCTTTTACTATTATTGCATCAGTAAAATTTGTGAATCCAACCGTTTAAAATAGTCCTGATTTTTTGTTGTTGTTATAAAAAAAACATTAAACAAAAAAACAAAACAAAAGAGGACTTTAAATGACTCAGTTCCTGTTTTAAATGTAAGTTTGTTAAAAAAAAAAAACCCTCACAAAATTTGCATGTTTGTACATTTAATGAGTCTGTTGTACAGTGTCACCTCACAGAAAAAGAAACCCTTAGAAAAAGAAACCGTTCGATTTGGCAGCAGACTCGCAACCAGCTCTTCTTCATGTTTCAGTTTGAAGAGCGTTGCCAGTGTGCTAGCCAAGTGCCAGAAATTTCAGCTAGTTGCTGCAATTTTATGTGTCCCCTGGGATAAACTGCAGTATTTTTCACTTTACCCATCATCATTAGTACTACCGCCACCCTGTAATCTCTCTTTCTGTCACTGAGGCAATGGGGCTTCTCTTTGCACTGTGGTCTCGTAATTGTGAGGTAATCATCTTTTCCCTCTTGAGAGCTAAAAGACTGTGTTTACACTTGGTGGGATTTTTTTGGCGGCTCGACTTGGTGAGATGCTAATTTACACTCTCAGCAGCAGAATGAAGCTGCTCTTCTGATTACTTGACACTGGCTTCACACACTCAGCCATTCTTTACCTAGCGAGCGTTTGAGGCTGGATGCCATCAGCAGATTGGATAAAGAAAACTCCTTTCTCTTTTTTTCTTTGATTGTGTCACCAAAATTAAAAAATTTGTTTTCTCACTTAGGTTTAGTAGTGCCTGTCCCCTTCTGTTTTATTTGTAGTTAAATTTTGAGATATCTGTTTCTGAGGTATTCAGGTGGGTTGAACACTTTTCAATAGCGCTATTTCTACTTTTAAAGAAATGCTTCCTGTGGATACTGTTGATTGCACTCCTGGGGTTCCAATCCCCCAAAACTATGCATTTTCACATAATACTCACAAATAATCACAGCACACTCACACATTAGCATAATGAAAAGCTGCAAGAAATGTCTGTTTCTGTGTCTTAAAGCATACACTTTTGCCCTAAAATAAATAAGTCATGCCCATACACATTCATACATGCACACACCTACATACATGGCCCTGTGTTTCAGCTCTTGCCTTACCCCTCAGATATTGTCCAAAATCACACCCACACACAAACAAATAAAGAATGTTTCAAAAACAAACTCCTCAGTCTCAGCATCCAGGCTTTATCTAAATCCCTCTCTCAGCGTGATGAATGTTGGCTCAGATCAGACACAGCCCACAAGTCCATTTGACGGTGCATTGATCTCATAGTTGGTTCATATCATTCCATAGTCTGAATTAAGATTGGCATTACCAATCCCTTTTCTCCCTGTCATGGCTATTATCTTGGCAGCTGTACTAGTAAAGGGACCGGCTGCCTATGAATTTAAGACCATTTCCATCCTTAACAAAATGTAGATAAAATGTAGTCAATGTACTGATAGATTTAAACACATTAAATCAAATATAATCACTTAATTTCAACCTACTTTTAGTCACTTATTATGCTCTCTTCCATTGTTCTTCATATCCATCTTTGCATATGTTATTCTACTCTTTCCTCACATAATCCCATCTTTCATCACTCCCCCTCTCAGTTCCTATCCATTCATCACCCTGTGTGTGTTTTCCTGTTTCCTTCGTCCCCTCCCTCCACCTCTGTGTCATTCAATCCCCCTCTCCATCATTATCTGCCCTCTTGCACTTCCATCTCTTCTTGCAGCCATCCTCTCTACTTGGCCCAGGAACAGAGACATTCCTGACCTGGACTTATCTCTCTTGCAGAACAGCTCCTGTTCCTGCACCACCAGATAGGCTTTGTGTCCTACACATGCCTGTTGCTGGCTGTTTGACACCCTTCCTTGAAGCATGGAGGCTGCTTAGATTAATCTGTTCAACTTCCACATTTGTTCTTAATGGGACACACTTAAAGCTCTGTGGATGTCTTGCTTTGGCTTTTACCAAAGCCATGTTATTAGTTGATCAGTAAGCTTCTCAGCTTAAAGTGCAAGTGCTTATTAAGATCAAGAAATACTCTTTATCTCTTAGTGCAGGCCAGGGTTTTAATAGTTTTGCAATTTTCATTAGTTTTTATTTTTATTTAGTTTTGACTTCTGATTTTCAATTTTATATCAGTTTTAATTAGTATTTACCAATTGTTTGCTAGTTTAGTTTTTATTTTTTGAAAATCCTTAGTTTCAGTTTAGTTTTGATTAGTTTCAGTTATAGTTTTAGTTGTGTTTGCAATAATTAAGTCTAACAAAATCCCAGTTCCATCATATTAGTCATGCTCTTCTGCTTATCCTTGGGTATGTTGCTATTCCAGCTACCATACGCTAACCCTGGACAGGTCGCCTGTCTGTTGCAGGGCTAACACGCAGAGACAGACAACTCACATTCCCACCTATGGGTTCTTTAAATAAATAAATAAAGGCAGATGAACAACCACTGATACCAGGCAACTATAAAATGTATATCTTGGCCCCAATGAGACTATTAACTCTCGCAGCACCAGGTGTTCGTAATTTTGGTTCAAGTGAATTGATAAACTTTTTGAAGGCAGTTGACTCACACAGTTGTATCCCCGTCCTGTTGTCTCGGGATGCATCACGCTGCCTTGCCTGGGGTTAGCTTCTGTTTTCTGGGGATGAGGGTTGAGTGTGCTCCCTTACCTTCTCAAGGTAAGCTAGGTTAGCCTCCTTGTGTGAGCTTTTCAAGTGCACTTTAAGGTTTGTGGGATTTTTTTTTTCCCTTTAGAAATGTCCCTTGTTAGATTTTGTATTGTTGATTGTCATTTATGCTTAGAAATATTTAACCATATATGCTTAGAGGTGTATAATCATTTGTAGATTGAAAGAATGTCTCATGCTAGGAGGTCTGTAACAACTCTGTGTAGCATGAAGAGGGGAGTGCGTTCACTCCTCTACAGAGTGTTCTGGTATAGATTACACACCTCCTAGGAGAGGTCGTATCTTCTCTTGTTGATATATGGTATAGCAAACACACGTATATCTCTTTAAGTATAAGAGCCTTTTGTTCAGATGGACCCGCTAGACTCTTCACAGGGTCACATCTTGACCTCACACAAATCACACACACACACACACACACACACACACACACACACACACACACACACACACACACACACACACACACACACACACAGTATTCTTTTTTCACATGTATACCTATGTAAGATGTTATATGCTAATGACCCTATGCATATTCATGTAACCACAATAAAAGGAGTGCTATGGGGAACCTGGCTGAGAGTCTGACGGAGGTCAAGTGGTGGAACGACACTTGGCTCCAGGCAGGTCTCCCTCATGCATGAGTAACATGAAGAACTTTGCCTACTTCGGGTCTTGCTTGCTGTGTAATTATATTGTCCTCAACGTTCCAGTGAATAGGTTCAAGCTACAAACCTATCATCCCTCATAATTTGTCTCTTTCCACTACAAGACACTTGCTTTATCCAAAACACAGTCATATTCAAAGTAATCCCAAATTGGACTCTGGCGCTTTCTCCCGACTTTTCCTGACATGATTCTGCGCGTGGACGGAGCAGCAACACAGACGACTCGACTAACGTACTGGCCACCTGCTGGCATAATTAGACAGCAAGAAAAAAATCTGTAAACTAAACTTCATTTTCACCCTTGACTATTGTATGACACGCACACATCAATGAAAACTAGACACATTTTTGCTATAAATTCAGTTAATTTTAGTTAGTTTTGTGAACACTCATTACAGTTTTAGTTAGTTTTCCTTTTTTTTGTTTTTATTTTTATTTCTGTTAACGAAAATGTTTTTTCACTTCTAGTTTTCGTTATTTCGTTAGTTTTCGTTAACGATAACAACCTTGGTGCAGGCTATAAAAAAAGTCCTTAAAGATTATACTGTAATACTCAGGTCTAATTTAATGTTTGGAAATACACACCAGAGCCAGCATAAATGTATATTACTCTCAGTGATCCTTATTGCTAGAGACGTTAGACCCTCCATGGTCATTGTAGTCAAGTAATTTGACCCTAACGACTGATCCAACATCTTTATGTTGCCTGACTTTACAAGCCAGTCCTGACATTCCATCACTAATGGCTGTTCCATTAACAACAGTCATTTCATTATCTCCAAGAGTCCCTTGTTCTGGTTATGGTATCCAGAGAGCACTTCAAAGCATCGTACTCATCAGCCTCGTCAAGCTGATGGATGGCTGATTAGAGATGTGGGAGACGCTTTTGCCAAAATAAATCAGCAGCTCTTTTAAGATCCAAGCATTTTTATTTGGATGGATGTTTTGAAAAAATCAGTTTGATTTGGTCAGTGTGCATGGATGTTGAGTGTAATTGTACAAACCTACGGGTGTGCATAGCAGCATTTGAGCAGATCAAAGGTTTTTGTGTTTAGGTTTTCCTGTTTAGTGAGGGCTTAAGATGGATAGAGACTGAGAAGGGGCACAAGAAAAAGAAGAGTGATAGAAGACTCAAAGCATAGTAATTGGGTAAATTAACCTGAGGTCATGTAATGTGGTGGAGCTTTAGACCCCCCTCTGTGTGTCTGTAAATTTTTTATAAAGCTGTCTTGAACTCATTAACCAGAGCAAGATGAGTGAATCCAAGGCGCCTTGAGGAAATGAGTAAAGGCTTTGTTTTTGAAAAAGCCATATTGGTTCTAACATTCTCTCTGCTCCATTGACTCGGGCTTGAGCACACAGTCCTTGTTAAACTCCATTAAGCACCAATGGTAATTCTTGTACCGCTGGAAAACTGTCCTCTTGTCTAATAAAGTGTAACAACCATAAATTTTTCAATGGAAAAAATACATTCAGCAATCCAGCTACCTACAATATGTTTATGCAATCCTGTTTTCTTATTAAAAATAAATGATCATTTCCCATAACGTAAATTACTGTGCTGATGTGGGAAACAGTTGTGTTAGACTTTCGGTGAAAGAAAGTCTAGCACAGCCAAGTCTAGGTGACATTGTAAATGTGTAGTTTATTTCAATTAGATTTTTTTTCCTTTACCCCTGAAGCTCTATTGCCGTCCGATTCTTCTTTTTTCCGTGGACCCAGTATTAGGTCCCCATCCTTGCTCGAGGCACCAATGCTTCAAAAAAAGTTTCTCATTTATCATGGCTGCAGCTAAAAACGGTCAAGATTAACTACCCTATTAAATGCAAGATAGTGCAGGGAATCTCATTCATAACAGTCTTAGACATTAATCAGTCATGTTTCATCCTCAGGCCAATGGAGTATTTTAAGCTTTAAGTTGTTCTCTTTAGTTATTCTGGCCAATAACTTGTGTGTCCCCTAGTGTTGAAGTTCTTGGTTGTGTTGCATTACTGGAATGGATTTCACAGTTTAACTAATATTCAGATATATAAACACAGAATAAATTTGTGTAGGCTCAGTCTTGCTTTGGTTGGTGTGCAAGTTTTTCCAAGCTCTAATAAAATCTTGAAGACATGCTACCACAGATTCCAGTATATAGACTGCAAAATACCCTCATGCAAGTTTGATGCTATTAGTCCCATATTCAAAGCATCTGTTTGAATGCTTTGTAGAGATAAACGGTCAGTTAATGATTTTTCCCATACACGAAAAATCACTACGTATATGTAAATTCATATTACATTAGATGCAAGTCTTTCAATAAGAGTGAGTGTTTGTTTTTTTTTGGGTTTTTTTTCTCTCAATTTCTCCAAAAGTGATCCCCTCTTAGGCCCATCACTGTGTGGTGTACACGTCTACTTCCTCGTGTGCAGTCTTGTCAAGAAACAAAACAGCGGAGTCTAAGATGGTCCATTTGTTCAACTATTGAAGTTGCTCCGATGTGTGTTGATCTTAAAATTAGGCTTTATGTGTTTGTCTGTGACAGTCTTGCCATGGGTGGCTCTGGCTGTGCGGGGCTTGGATCTAGTGTTCAGTTGTCAGCTGCAGTTTATCCTTCTTTTCCTTTATCTTCTGATGACACTCACTTTCACTCATTGCCTTTCAGGCTCAAATTCCTCGGGCTCAGAGAAATGGTCCTGGCAACAGCCAAATGTCTATCAACCTAGTCCAACTGTGACAGAAAAGAGAAGGCGTAAAATTAGATATGAAGTTAGTATTGGTACTGTGGGGTGGGAGAGCAGCACAGTCGTATAGCTGCCTTCTCGTTTCAGTTCATGCAATTTCTCCTTTGTTGTGGAGACAATTGTTAAATCAGTTTCTACTTTAACCGATGTCTACTTTAACGTTCTTTCTCCCACTGGCTCCTGGGCCATTAAATGGGAGTTTTTGTTTAAAAAAAGAAAGAAAAAAGAAGCAAATGTAATTTCTTAGTATAGTGCTAGTTTAATCCAGAGAAATGTATCTAAATATCTAGAGGTTTAAGATAAATCTATAGAAGTAGTAGTACTCACCCCTGTCACTGCTGGAAGTAGTGCGATGATCAGCTGCTCCTAAGACTGTGTCAAAATAAATAGTTTGTATGCAGACGGGTTTCATTTTAGCATCTGGTTAAATCAGTTATGCTTTATGCTTTCCCTACATAAAACAAACAGACGCTAGATCGTTCTTTTTCAAATTTAAAGATCTCAACAGGCATGAAGCTTTTTTGGCATTTTAATAATTGCATATATATAGCGCTTTTCAGGGCCCTCAAAGCGCTTTACAATTCCACTATTCATTCCCTCTCACTTTCACACACTGGTGGAGGCGAGCTACAGTTGTACCCACAGCTGCCCTGGGGCAGACTGACAGAAGCGAGGCTGCCATATCGCACCGTCGCCCCTCTGGCCATCACCAGTAAGAGGTAGGTAAAGTGTCTTGCCCAAGGAAACAACGACCGAGACTGTCCGAGCCGGGGCTCGAACCGGCAACCTTCCGGTTACAGGACGAACTGCCAACTCTTTGAGCCATGATCGCCCATAATGTGATAATGCTAACTGTAACTGACTGAAAATACATTTTAGTCAGTTTGCTACAGGTGAATGAATTTGTGGAAACACCATCACTGATCCTAAAAGAGCAATAAGCTGGTTAACCAACATGACCAGCAATATAATTTATTTTTTTAAAACTAGCCCCAGGCCATCAGATCATTGATGATGATGAACCTTGTTACTGATTTTCTCTTTTTAAGAACTTGAGCCAGAGTTTACAGATACTACAACAAAGTCACGCAGATAAAAACTGGTGCTCTGCCAAAATCTTCAGAATTTCTGTTCTCATCTGACAGCAGTTGGTTTGATCAAAGAGCATATTGTACACAGATCTAGTGTTATATATAACTGCCCTACTGTTACTATACTTTAGAATTTTTTCTCTGCTTTATATAACAAATTACTGCATGTACAGTGGCATTTGTCATTGGCATGCCTTGATCTTGGCATTGCCAGTAGATAAAAACCCACTTCTGTTGGTTTGTAAGCTTAAAAAACAAACAAACCAAAAACCCAAATGACCAAATGAAGTTCGATATGTATTCATTCCTTTCCAAATTTATTTTGAATTTGGCATAATTAAACCAACTGATGGTTCAGTATATCCAAAATCTAGGTTACAGAAATTGTGTTGTTGCCCAGCTATGAAAAGGTCCTTGGTTATTTTATGAGTAAATTCATCCTGCTTCACCTAACCTATCTGTATCAATCTAACAATACCTCTTCTGAAAATTCATGAAATCAAATATTTGTTGTTGTGTAAATGTATACTGTGTAGAGGATTAAGAGAACCAACAATTACATAAATTAAAGGAAACTGCTCTGTAGTTCCTGGTAGTCATGCTGGTGGAACCAATATCAGCACATTGAAATGCCACGTCAATGGCTCTTTTGATTGCAGCCCTCTCTGTGAGTTATGTGGATAATGTGTGTGGTCTCTTGCATGGATTATGGGAGACAAACACTTTGGCTCTTCTTCCAAGTCTCCTCCGGCACTTGACAAAGTGTGCTATGCATTTCTTTTTCACACCATCCGTTCTGGTTGCTAGGAGACTGGTTGATGTTCATTCTTGACCCAGCTCACTTCTTGTTATTCATTTCTCTTTCTGAATCATTCTTGTTCCTTAACTCTAATACTAAAAATTATTTTTTAAATTATATTCAAAAATTAATAGACTTATGTAAAGAGGCATAACAGAAGGTCACAGCATTGAAACTGATGTTTTGCCATTTTACTGCCAAGTCTTTTTCCTTTTCTTTTTTCCTTTTTGTTTTCCTCAGTGAGAAAGTTTGGACATTTGTCAGAACTGGACTAGTTATGTATTAATATCAAGTAAAGTGTCGAAATGATGAGGCCGCATTAGTGCGTTTCTCTCATCTCTTCTTTTGCACATGGAGGAGAGTGTTTGCACCTAAACTGAGGCTTGATCGGTCTACTTTCTTCCTGTCAATTGAAACTATGCACTGATTATTGGCAAATAACAGGATTCCACCTTTATGTGCCATTCTGGCCTTGAACCTCAAATATTAATGTAAAATGATTTCACATAAGTAAACAAACACCTCATAATATTTTCACTGGAATCTGTGTACAGTGTGTCCTAGATTTGCTTTTCTTCTTGCATAACACTTGTCATCACTGTATCTTGGTAAGCCAGTGTATGCCGTTTAAAAATACAGTTACTTATTTTCCTTTAAAAGTGATACAAGGATGCTTATTTGCACAGCATAGCATAGCAGGCCAATAGGGGTTGGTCCCTACTGATGGAATTTCCAGCTGAGTTCAGTGACCTGTGAAAGATGGCAATTAGTTAAACGCACAAACACAAAAGAGAAACGATGTTGACGAACTATGGAAGAAAGCAGAGGTGGGACCAAGTCATTGTTTTGCAAGTCTCAAGTAAGTCTCAAGTCTTTATCCTCAAGTCTCAAGTCAAGTCTCAAGTAATGTCAGGCAAGTCAGAGTCGAGTCTCAAGTCACTGGTGTAAAAGTCCAAGTAAAGTCACAAGTCTGAAACTTTGAATTTCAAGTCCTTTCGAGTCTTTAAAAAAAAACAAACGAAAAAATAATGTTGCAGTTATATGCTAAATGTAAATATTAGACCATGTAATTTTAAAATCTGTGTTTTTCTCAACACATGACAAAATAGTGAACTTAGAAAATATACACAAATTGTGAAATTGCACCTCTTTAAAATGCAGCTCAATTAAACCTAGCTCCTAGAATAATTTTCACCGACAGTTCTGAGATAAGCTGCATGTTATTCTTGGATGCGGTTGTAGGACCGGCTTTAAAATCGCATGACAAAAATATCATACACATTAAAAAAAACTGTATCACCAACGTAGCCTGGACAACATTTGCTAGTTAGATGAAGTCAGCTATCTCATCGTAGCATATTTATATGCATATTTATAATTATACGGTTCTTGGAGTGAGTGCATACACTCATGAAGTTTAGTAACTTCAGGTCACTGCAACAAGCCCAGGTACAGTTTACCGACGGATGGGTGCAGGACCTTGAAATGCACCGTGTAGAAAGTAAAGACCATCGTACGTATCATAAGTTTACCAGTCTCACAAATTGTCGTCATAAATACACATTCCTTAACCGTTTATTAATAGGACCTTTGAGCTCAACGGTAATTAATTAGTAGTGGAAATAATTTCTGGTAGCATCACAGAAATGTAGCAGTGACAATAATATTGTATGCTGTAATCGTACTGGACAATTAGTGATACAAAAAACCTGTTTTATCCTGTGAATAAAAGTATATGTTTTTGTCAATGTACCATAATAACAGAAGCGAAACGCAATATTGTGTCAGGACAATTCACTATTTATGCACAATAAACAAAGGAGCATAGCGCGACAATTTCTGTTCAGCGCCAGACTTGCTTGTAACCTATATCACCAATTATGTTAAGAAAAATGACGTATTAACTACTAAAAAACACTGACCTTCGTGTAAATGCTTGGAGCAGACTAACCTGTGAGCTGGAGTGTTCTGGGACGTTATATTTTATCTTTGAATGGCTGCAATCCAGGCCATCCGTCGCGTCTTTGTTACTTCGGAAACATGGCTTGAACAATTTCTCTTCAACGACGTAATCCGATAACAACCGATCTCTTTACCCGTCGGCTTCCCGTGGCTGTCATGCGACCGGCTATTGCAGTTAATAATACAACGGCTTCTTGACATTTTTGTGTTTCTTTTTATCGCTGTATAACTGATTTTAATTGAAAGCCTGCGTGCGCTAGTACCGCTTGCCACGAGTTCCCAGAATCCTTTGCGGTTCTACCCGTGAATGACGTCACATTTTCAATCTCTATATAATATGCATGTTAAATTTTATATTTGGGGTAAAATATCAAGTCTTTTCAAGTAAACCGGTTCAAGTCCAAGTCAAGTCACAAGTCTTAGAACATTTTTTCAAGTCAAGTCTAAAGTCATAAAATTAATGACTCGAGTCTGACTCGAGTCCAAGTCATGTGACTCGAGTCCACACCTCTGGAAGAAAGTAGAGGGGTTTTGGTAAGCTTAACAACTAATATACTGGTTGACAAATCAGTATATATTCTGACTTTAAGGTTTCTTTTTACTAGTCTGCACTCCCGTCTTCCCTGTGTCACTCACAGATAGACAACACAGACTAGTCATATAAAAGGAGCTACCATTTCTAAAAGGTGGTTGTTTCTAACCAAGAACAACACAGTGGTCAGTAAACGTCAACGGTGTGGTCGCTCTGACTGACCAGCTGGTCGAGGTTCAGTCCAAATTGAATGTGTCTGTCTACCACATACATACTATAACTCTGTGTGGGTTTAGGCTAAGCTGTATTGTTTTGCAATGTAGTTTGACTTCATGTTATTAGCTCACCCTCACCCATCCTAACAAAGGGGTTGAAGGAATTATGAAAGTAAATGGATTTAAAAAAGGAAGAATTGGACTCATTCATTTGAGTACAATGACCAGAATGCATAAAAATGGCACAGACTAGCACAGTTTTCTCTTTCAAAGGTACAAAAAAAGAGAAGCAAACAGGGAAAAATTGTGGGGTTTTTTGTTGTTGTTATTTTTTGTTTCTTTTTTGCTCATCCCTACAGCCAATCTGCTACTGTGAAACTGCTCTGTTCACCAGCAGCTAACTGCATAGTGGAAATATGGGACAAGGCAGGATTTGCCTCATATCATGCAGAGTTAAATGCTGTGAGATGCGGGCAATGAGCTTCTCACTGACATCTATGCTGTTTGAGACCAGTCTGTTAAACCTCTTCATGCCTTACAATTGCACTGTGAAATATATAAGAAAAACACTGAGGCATGAGCTGGTTCAAAAGGAAGATGTTTTTGAACACTCATCCTTAACGTCCTCACTGACATGAGGTAGCATACTGTGAGACTGCTCCTCCCCGCAGGCAGCCATCTGGAAGAGTAGGGAAGAATGGAGGTATGCAGGGAGAGGAACATCTGGTCTTCCCTGAGTTTGCACGGACAGAAAAGATGATGGATGTGAAAAACTTACACCCCGCCGGGCCCAGATGCAGACCTACATTTCTGATTTTATAGGCATGCAAAATGGTTAAATATCATGACTCTCGCTAGACTGTGTGTTTGTCATCTTGCAATCCATCTGTGATGTAGTCACACTTTTCATTAAGTCCACTATTTCATAATGGATGCACAGATTAGAGCAACATCTGTGCTACCTACTCTGCAGCATTAGTTGCTCTGACCTACTAATAATTCCAGTGTTGATAATGGATTTCTGTGTTTTATAGTGTATTATGTATTAAGTGTATTATCAACAGCATCAAGCTTAGCTGTTGCTTTTATGTCACTATAATGCATGTCCCTTGTATTGCTGTGTAAATGACTTGATAGTGGTGTAATAATGTCGTATTATGGTCATAGGTATATATTTCTTAGACACCCTTTGAGGTATTTTTAGTGTTTCTAAGAATGCGGTTTGGATGATTGTATATTGGGTATAGCAAGAAAAAGTGTTGTGCTTTATGTTATGAAAGTGCTTAGGAAGAGCTGGAGGTACAGTGTACTACTGTGTGTTACTTTTACCAAGTGTGCATAGTAGTATGCCGGGATGTGTCTTGACTGTGCAGTGCCCTGTAGACTAGATGTAAATCAGTTCATGGATCAAGTCTGCAGAGCAGCGTGCCTTTTTAATATTGAGCCTTACCAGTACACTTGGTGAAACACCCAGCAGTGAAACCCGAAGCATAATTTATGTACACACACACACACACACACACACACACACACACACACACACACACACACACACACACACACACACAGTAAATGAGAGGCTGTGGACATCCAGGTAGATATACACAGTAGGCAAACACAAATGATGACTCACCTTTGCTTATTTGCAGTCTCATTCAAATGTAACCACAACTTGTTTTAAATGTAGCACACATTTGCATTTGTCCTTGTTTGCAAATAATACTGAGAAATAAAATATTTACACTTCCAGTTATCCTTCATAAAACTCAACTGAATGCACAACTAGCCAAGACACACACACACACACACACACACACACACACACACACACACACACACACACACACACACACACACACACACACACACACACACACACACACACAAAACCGCTCCTTTTTACACTCACTCTCTTGCACATAATAATGACACTGAAGGAATTCCAAGCAGCTTCTTAATCCAAGCAAGTGCTGACTGAGGCTTAGATTGAATGGAGGAAGAACGAGAGATGTTTAGATGTGCAGGTGAAAGGGCAAAGGGGTTTATAGGTGAGTGGACAGAAGTCAAGATCAGAGAATGGGCTTTTTCCTCATAGTATTAGTTCTTTCAAGGTATTCCTTTATCCAAAAAAGAGAGGTAACACGTGTTTTGCACATGTAAAAAAAATAAAATTGGTTCTGCATTTGCTTTCTTCCTAAAGTCCTTTTTTTTTTTTTTTTTTTTTTTTTTTTTTTTAATAAGTTTTTTTTAATAAATAAACAAAAACACAGCTCTGTTTTCTGTATGGTTGCCTAAATTCATCTTCTGAACATGTGTTGCTGATTTCTCTAATTTCTTGCTCTGCAGGTATGACTACAGAGAAATGCTGTACAACTCCACATTCTGTCTGGTACCTCGAGGACGACGGCTGGGTTCCTTTCGCTTCTTAGAGGCTTTACAGGTCAGTGATTAAAAACGCACATATTGCTTTTTACTGCTGACTGTATTTTGTTAGAATATAGGCTCATTGCGAATTTTATTCAATATTTTAGGGTGGTGAAAATGTAATCCTAAAACAAGTGTAAAAAAAAAAAAAAAAGACTAAGTGGGATGTCTCACAACTAAAAGAAACAGCTGCTCCCTGAATCTATGCAGTAGCTATGTTGTAACCGTAAACCCATCTGTAACTCTACGAATATGACCTCCCTGGAAATGTAGCTAAACATCGCGTCAGCATAGTCTGGAACAATTGTGATTGGCTTGTTCACTACCGTCGATTCCTCTCACCCATTTCTAGATACTTTTTTGCCATAGTTTTTAAATCGGTGAGAGAATAACAACCATCGTCAGTATAAGGAATATTAATCATAGTGTCAATACAAGGACTCACAAATGTCAGCAAATTCCTGGAGAGAGAATGCTGATATTGGATGTACAAAGAAGTGAAAAAACTTTAGGGATAAATATGTTCTGTGTCATAGGCTTTACAAAGTCTATATTACACTTTAGTCATCACAGCTGGTAGCATGCCTTGATTTGGGAGGGTTTTTTTTCTTATATATCGGATGCTCCTCCTGATGCAGCCCCTGTTTTTGTTTTTTTGTTTTGTTTTTTTTCTTCTTCCTAGGATTGAATCAGGAATCTTTTCCTTGTTAGACAAATGTGTGATCACTACACTATGGAGCCGCTGTGGCATCTCACCAAATGTAGATCCCAGAGAAGGCAGTCTTTCAGAAATAGGGAAGTAGTCTTCATCACCCTTCATGGATAAAATGGTCCAGTAATTTAAGAACGCTGTTTCTTCTGCACATCTGTGAGGGCATCATTAATATTGGACAGGGTTTGGAGCGGTGCATGCTGCCATCCTACAGTTATGTATAGTTTTTAAATGCCTTATATTTAAAAACAGTCTGCTACTTAGACTGATATTTAATTTTTTTTTGGAAACGGGGTTGTATAGTACAATAGTTCAGGAAATACAAATCATATGCAACATCATGTTTAATTTTGCTTGAAGAAGCTATTTTACACACACACAGTTGTTTTCATATCTTTGTGAGGACATCTAATTGACATAATGCTTTCCTTGCAGCCTACCCTAACCATCAAAAATGAATGCCTAACCCTAACACTTAGCGTAAAAATAACCATAACCTAATTGTAACCCTGACACTAAAACCACATTTTGAGCCTGAAAAATGCCTTCAAGCTCGTGGGGATGGGCATTTTGTCCCTACAAGAGCTGTTGGTCCCCACAAGTATACTGACATTCCAATTTTTGGTCCGCACAAAGATATGTAAACATGGTACACAAACACAGAGTCAGATTATTCTTAAGGAATCACTTTAAAATTTGAACATGAATAAATCTCAGCTGATTTCCAGCCCACAGAAATTGTAAGGTGCTAAGATCATTAAGGCATCATCATTTTACAGTCTCTTATATTAAGCAAATATAGATTAAACTGATTCAAGAAATAATGTTGTGTGTCAACACCAAACCTGATCAAACAATGAAGCTCCTCATCAGCACTCGAGAGTGCAAAAAGTGAAGTGCTTATTTAGTCCTAGTAGCTCTCTCACCCAGTGCCAGTCATTTTGTTAATGTGCAGCTAGTCTTACTTTAGCTGCGTATGACTCACAGCTTTTTCTGCCATCTTGTTTCTTTTTTTCCTTTTTTCTTTTTTTAATCTGGTTCAGCTTTTTCCATTCCTTTAGGTGACACCCCCCACCCCACCCCCACCTACTCAAATCTTCCTCCACTTTTGTTTTTGTGTGGCAGAAAACATGTGCCTAATCATTTATGTGAATGGCTACCCTGCATTTAATGTTCCTCAATTATCCAACAAGTGTCCCTAATTCAACCCCAACACAGTAATTATCTCATTCACACCATCTGTCTGTGTTTTAGGTGTACAGATATGGCCAGGCTCATGTAGTGACAGCGTGCTCAGATCATACGTTGAAGAGTGCCTAAGTTAATTTTATTTAACGCATACTTTTACTTGAGGCAATTTATGTTGTTAAATGAATGTTGTAGGAGATGGAACTAAAATGATGAGTTTTGATTTTACCAGAGGTAAAATGGGCACTGCCTCTGTATTGAATGAAATTGGAAGATGATTACATCACAGGGGAGGCCACGCATAGACAGGACGCCAGAGGAGAAAGCTGTGTGTCTGCAGTGGAGTTAGAATGCAGAGGTTGGCTAGATTGTAGGGATGGGCCGTGGCAGGGAGAGGCACTGGGGTGTGTGTAAACACTTATACAAGAAGCAAAGAAGTTGAGTAGGACAGACGCACGGAAATTTGACGGAATTTGTGAAAGCGAACAGGCTGTTGTGAGGCATAATGCCCCAGTGACTGAAGTCAGTGAGTGTAAGGAGTGAAGATTTTCCATCCATCCATCTTCTTCAGCTTTATCCAGGGCCGGGTTGCGGGGCCGGGTCGCGGGGGCAACAGCCTAAGCAGAGGTCTGCCCCGGGGCCTCCTCCCGGTGGGACATGCCCAGAATACCTCACCCAGGAGGTGCCCAGGAGGCATCCTTGTCAGATGCCCGAACCACCTCAGCTGGCTCCTTTCGATGTGGAGCAGCAGCGGCTCTACTCTGAGCCCCTCCCGGATGGCTGACCTTCTCACCCTATCTCTAAGGGAGAGGCCAGCCACCCTTCGGAGGAAGCTTATTTTAGCCGCTTGTATCCGTGATCTCGTTCTTTCGGTCACTACCCACAGCTCGTGGCCATAGGTGAGGGTAGGGACGTAGATCGACCGGTAAATTGAGAGCTTCACTTTTACACTCGATGGGGCGATCGTGGCTCAAGAGTTGGGAGTTCGCCTTGTAATCGGAAGGTTGCCGGTTCGAGCCCCGGCTTGGACAGTCTTGGTCGTTGTGTCCTTGGGCAAGACACTTCACCCGTTGCCTACTGGTGGTGGTCAGAGGGCCCGGTGGCGCCAGTGTCCGGCAGCCTCGCCTCTGTCAGTGCGCCCCAGGGTGGCTGTGGCTACATTGTAGCTTGCCATCACCAGTGTGTGAATGTGTGTGTGAATGGGTGGATGACAGGTTGTGTAAAGCGCTTTGGGGTCCTTAGGGACTAGAAAAGCGCTATACAAATACAGGCCATTTACCATTTACCATTTACCATTTACACTCGGCTCTCTCGTCACCATGACGGACCGGTGCAGCATCCGCATCACTGCGGCCGCAGCACCAATCCGTCTGTCGATCTTCGGCTCCCTTCTCCCATCACTTGCAAACAAGAGCCCGAGATACTTGAACTCCTCCTTTTGGGGCAGGAACTCATCCCCGACCCGGAGTGGGCACTCCACCCTTTTCTGGCTGAGAACCATGGGCTCAGATTTGGAGGTGCTGATCCTCATTCCCGCTGCTGGAGTGAAGATTTTCTTTAAATCTTTATTTAATTAGAGTGAAACTCTTGAGATTTACAGTATCTCTTGCTGTAGTGCCATCGTCCAAGACAGGTATCATTAACCCAGCATGTTTTAGTGGGAGAAAGCAGAGCTTCTGGAAAACATGCAGACCACAACATTTTACCCAGACTTCTAACTTTTTTGGAAACCTGGTTGCAAAGTAATTAAGGAAATCCAATGCTTAATGCTTAGTTCCTCTAGAAGAAAACTACATTATAGGACTGAGTCACCCCTCTTACTTTTATATTTTGGTTCCAAGGAGCCAGTTTTTATTGTGATTTTTAAAGTGGTTTTAAGCAGTAGTTCTCCAGGCTTTCTGAAGGTTTTTCAAAGTTTTTTCTTTGGCCATTGTCAGCTTTTCCATTGATTTTCAGTCTAGTCCTTGTACCTGATCATTTTTCAAAGGTTTTTTTTCTTTTGAACCACATAACACTGATCTATGAAGTCTTCAAGAATTAAAAAAAGTACTTAATTGATGAACCATGTTGTGTCTACACACAACAGATGGCAAACAACCAATTTTAAATAGCATCTTTAAGCACTTCATCATGTGACAAAAATGCACAATTTTTTCCCATTTCCTCAGCTGAGTTGAGTGAAAATGCGAAAGATAAAAGTTAGAAACACAAAAAATAATATTTTTCCACCTAGAATAGGATTACCAAAGAGAACAGGACAGGAGGACAAAGAGGACAAAAGAAGAATTGGCACACACCTAAAAACAAAAGGAAAAAAAACCCATCTACAGTACGTGAACAGTATATGAAAGTCATGCCCTAAAGAAACAGGAAAAATCCAGCAATGACCTATTTTCCTAGCAAAGTATAGAGAACTGAACAGTGGCTTGAGACTTTGGTATAGAATAGTATATATCATAGCAGAAAGTTTGTCATACTGAGTTTTTATAATCGTTCTTTCACATATTGGCTGTGTAATATCCTGAGTTACCTACAAGGGTTTGAAGATTATTTCTCTGTGAGAGCAGCTAGGCAGGTAAAGCATGCAAAGACCTTTGCTAATGACAAGAAGATGATTAGATGAATACTGCAGCGCTCTGATGCACGAGTGTTTGTTCCTGGATGCACAAGACCAATCAGTAATTGGTAGTCCGCTTAACAGATTACAGGAGGCTGCTGTGCACCACTAAGACACAAAGACATCCACCAACAGACACACCTCAGTAAGAATTTCATTCATCTCTTAGACACAGGGGTTTGATAGTTAAGCCATTTTAAAGTTTATCTTCCTTTCCACTAAGTACATTGATCATTTTTATGAAGCCACACTGCTTAGTCACTTTGAGAGGTAGTCGTCACAGTATTGCAGTGATTCTGTGGTTTACGGAAATGTGCTGTGAAAAAAAAGTGTCGATCCAACTGTTTAAATTGCCTTATATGAGTACCTCCTTTTTTTTATTGCCTCCTAAAAGAGAAATTATTCCACAAGACCGATGCCTGGTTGTTCCCTTTGAATATGAATATTGAGTATAAATATTTTAAGACTCAGGTAGCAGGCAATATGGCACTGGCAAACTGATTGCACTCTTATCCAACTTCTCCTCCCTGCTTGAGATATTTACTGTAAATTTAAACGTTATTAGCATACTGTGGGTCTCACAAGTTTCACAGGTTCCATTCTTAAAGCGGTTCACCTTATTAACAGTTCATTTTCTCTCTGTATTTGTGGTGTTACTCTTGCAGGCAGCTTGCGTGCCAGTGATGCTAAGTAATGGCTGGGAGCTTCCCTTCTCAGAGATCATCGACTGGAATAGGGCAGCTGTTATTGGGGATGAAAGGCTGCTATTACAGGTAAGCAGAGCTTCTAAGTTAAAAACCTAAAGCAGGATACCCTATATACATATAGAGGTCGAGTGCCATAATAGCTCATTAAAACCTCCTAGAATACCACTAAAAAACACCACTGTCATATTGCCATTTCTTGAATTTTTATTACTTTTTTTTTTTTTTTTTTTTTATCCCTCATCACCAGTGAAAGTTATTATAATAAAAGCATTATCTCCTGTCTTGATGTTTTTGGTTATTTTATCAGAATCTAATTCATTGGACAGATTTCAATGCATACATTCATGTGAAAAAGAAGGTTGTCAAAGAACTATAAAAAACTGAGCACGCCACATGATTTAGTAGCATGTAGAACCACATTTGTAGTTTTCTGTGAGTTGCTGCTGTTTTTTGTGGTCATCGTCTTGTTGCATGACTCATTTTCAGCGAAGATTTAGCTGTCAGACAGAGGGCCCCATGTTTGACTCTAGACACACAGAGGAGCTTGTGGTCGACTCAATGACTGCAAGGTGCCCAGGTTCTATGGTTTTGAAACAAGCCAAAATCATCACGACTCCACCACTGTGCTTGATAGTGTGTATGAGTCATTTGTGCTGATATGTTCTTGTTTCTCTTTTTTTCCTTTGTTTGTTTTCCAAATGTGGTGCTGTGAATTGTCTCCACTTCTGCTCCAGAAGTTTTGTAGTTTGTTCAGGTGCGACTTTGCAAGTCATGCTAAAATATTCTTTTTAGAGAGAAAAACCTTTCTTCTGGCAGTCCTTCCAAACAAGCCATGCTTGTTCAGGCTTTTGCAAATTTTACTATCATGATGTTTAACATTTAAATTGCTAACTGAGGCCTACGTAGCCCACCCACCCCCAATTTCTAAACATTGCACTGTCTGACCTCGTTCAATGGTCAGACAGTCTTCCTGTTCAATGGCTGCTTGTGTTTCGGGGCTTTGCTTTGAAATGTCTCCATAGGTCTTGACACCGAGCTTGTCACTCATGCCGAATGTGGTCACCATCAATTTTGCGATTTTGAATTTCCTAGGATGTTGAGTCGTGGTAAAATAGTGGCCTTGTGTTAAAATGCACAAACTGCCAACACTTCTGCTTTTATACATGTGATCACACTTGATGTTTAATAAACGTGTACCTTTTTAGAAATGGGATAAGTAACAATGCTGGCTTCTCAAATCTGTTATCATGAAAGTATTTGGTTATTCAGTTTTGTATTAATTTTTTTCACCAATTTTGACTTCCTGTTTTGCTCCGACGTGACGGTGATGAAGGAAGCTGTAGTACCCATACTTGCCAAATGTACAAGAGACTTCAGTGCTTGTGATGAACATTGTCAGTATCGGTTCTAGTAAAGTGTCATCATACATTATCTATTATTTGTTCATATGATAACATTTTACATACAACTCTAAGGGTGTTAATTCTCATAGATGACGATGATGTAGATTGAAGGTGAGTTTTAGTTTTTTCCCCTAAACACTGAAGGTTTTTGGCATGTCTTAAAAAGAGATGGTAACAGTAGCATGCAGGTGTTCCTTGCTTCTTTTTTCCAGTTTTTGTTTATGTCAGCTAGCAAGTGCAAAGTGTCTGAATATTGCTGCATTTTGAGGGCACATCTTCGATGACCTCCATGAATTGTTCAGTGCTGATTTATTGGTTTTAACCCCTTTAACCTGAAACTACTATACAGCAGATATGACAGCAGAACTGATTTGTGTATTGAGATTATCCAGTTTAAGCTGTTCTTTTCTACTTTCTTCATTAAAATAAATGTTCTTGCATATCTTACCTGTTCCCTAGATCCCTTCAACAGTGCACTCCATCCACCAAGATAAGATCCTCTCTCTGAGACAGCAGACACAGTTCCTGTGGGAGGCTTATTTCAACTCTGTGGAGAAGATAGTACTGACCACACTGGAGGTACATACACACCTACATACAACTCTCCACATGTGTGTCACTATATACAGGCGTAAAAGTGCTGTGTATTATTTGTCATATTTTAAAACCTCACTACTGTGTTAGTATTTTTCACTTCTGTATTTGTGCATAAATACAAGCGTAAAAAAATACAGTTAAATTATAAATCTATTAGTTGTCTTATCATTTAGGAATGATTCTATTCTTTTCATTATTCTTATCGACTTTGTGGTGACGTATTATCAGTACAGACTGTGTAGTAGCACTAGTACAATGAAAATGCTCAAAACCACATTGAAAACCAAGAGGAGTGATGTATATTGTTAAGCACTGCTGTCATGTTTTGAGGCTGCGTATCGCTGTGGCTTGGCTATCAATCATGTCAGTAGTTTGTTCCTGTCAGACTCCATTTATCTGTAGGCTTCCCGGTGAATAGCAGCCTATCACGCTGCTCTTGGGCTAGAGTTACAAACAGACAAAGATGAGAGCTGTAAAGAATGGAAAAAGGATAAAGAGGCGAGAAAAAAAGCAAAAAGGATATTGTAAAGCTGTGGAAGTGAGGATTTTTTTCTTTAAACTCATCCTCTGTTTACATGGTTAAATATTTGTGTCTATAAATTTACCTGACACTATTTTATGACAACAAATGAAGGTGACCTCTAAGTGACTGAAAAACTATCTGAATGGCAGGTGAAGAAGATCATGTTACAGCTGTTTTCCATAACATGCAGTCAGTCTTATGACTGACTGCAATTCACACCAATAATAGTTATGCTCGTATAACTTTACAGACATTTCATACCAAGAGTAAGTAAGTCAGAGCATTAGAAGGCAGAGATGGCTTTTCCGTGTCAGCGGGCTAAAGTTACAACCCCGAGAAGCTGATGTTCGATCTGTTTACACTCAGCATCTTAACCCTGTACCGACATATCCCACAGTGCAACACCAAATTAGCTATGTTTTGACTCCTGATGCACTCTTTTAGCGAGCTACCATTATCTGGGGATTCTTGATATTTTGCCATAAACAAGGTAAAAGTGAACCTGAACAATCACGTTTATCACCACATGTATTCTGCTAGAAATAAACAGGGTTTGTTGTGGTCTGTAGCTGCACCATAACTACTGAGGACACATAACATTTCTATTAGGATATCCTCTTAATGTCTAGGAGTCATCTGGGAATGTCAGTGGGAACAGGTGATGCTTGGGCTTGCAAAGCTTACAAGCATACAGAATGTAATATTGGACTAAATAACTAAACATGACTTTTAATTTCGTTACAGAGAGTCCATTGCGAAAAACTGTCATGACATTCTGATTTTTTTTTAAAAATCGTTCTTAAACGATTTATTTAAATTTATTTATTTTAGTTTGTTTTTTTTTTTAAAGGAAGAAGAAAAAAGGAAAACAAAATCAAGCATCGTAATGTTTTCCTAAAAATAAAAGGGGGAAAACTGGGTTCATTCAGTTCTCACAAGATCACGACAACAGGGAGAATTTCATGGTTTGAGTTAAAGCTATGTCACAACTGCTGTTACTCAATATTAATGATGTCAGTGAGGTAAAATATTATTTTACCATTTCTATATTTGGTACCAGTGCACATTTTGAGCTTCAAACACACTTGATGTCAAATGCAGTGGACTGAATGATCAGATCTCTATTTGGATTTAAAAATTCTAAAAAATTGAGCTTGACTTGAAAAAAATAAGTGCTGCAAATTTGTCCAGCGAAATGATGTGTTTGGTCTGAGAAATATTTTTAATGCATGAAACATTCACACGATGTTTATGCATCTGGTGCATAAAGGCTTTTACTGTGTGAGGATCTTACAACATCGGATTTCAGCGTTTTGAACTGATGTCTGTTTTCACAGATTCATATCATCTCAATTTCTCAAAATAGATCGGTCACTGTCAATTCTAGTCTAAATCCAACTCTGTCATTTGTTACACATATATAAAATATACCGATGAAAACCTGAAATTCATTTATATAACTGGGAAACTGAAAGATGAGAAATTGCAAAGCACAGCCAAAAATTAGTTGACAAAAACCCTAAAAGAGATTCAAATAACAGAATGAAAGGACGTTTATTAGAAGGCACAACAAGATGAAGACAAAAAGCCCCTCATTTGTATTCTGCAGGATCCTTATTTATTTGAAGTGACTCGTAATTTCAGCTGTTAATTTTGAGAAGTGCCAGAGGATCTGTGCCTGCACTCAGTCCCAAGCAGCATGTTGGATTGGACATGCACAATCTCGACGCACAACTCTATTTCCTCAGTCCTTGTGAGAACAGTGAGAAGTTTCTTTGTCTTGAAATAACTCAGGAAAAGCACTGTTGTGATTTTATTTATGATCAAATTACAAATTTACTGAAAAATGTGATCTTGCCCCACCCCCCCACTCCCCTCTCCTATTCTTGTAGATAATTCAGGACCGGGTGCTGCTGCACACCTCAAGAAGTAACCTCATGTGGAACAGTCTTCCTGGAGGTCTTTTCACCCTGCCTCAGTACTCCACCTCCCTGAGAGACTTTCCCTTCTACTACGCTGAGCTGGGTCAGTTAATCAATCATGCATGCAGTATAGGAACAACATTACTGAGAGACCCCAGGCTTGGTTAGACTGATTTTATTTATGGCACAACACAGAAACAGGTGGTGTGTGACAGGTGTTAAGTGCTTGTAAACTAATATGTAAATCACGGACAAGTTATGTAATGCATATTTATTATTTTATGATTTGTCAGAGAAGCACATCAGTTACACTTGCCATGTTGTGTTTGTGCTAATTTGTGTTAATTGGCCAGATATTTGGCTTGTTGTTGACACTGGGATTTGGTTAACTGGCTTCCTTTCCTTTACAGACCTAATTAGACCTGTTCAGCTATGCATCCACACAGCTTGAAGTAGATGTGTGAGAAGAAAAAGGTTGTTTTTTTAAATACCGTGTCCTGTTTTTTTTGTTTTTTTGCCTTCTAGGTATTAAGCCACCTTCTAAGTTTACAGCGATCATTCATGTGGTCACTCCACTGGTCTCCCAGTCCCAGCCGGTCATGAAGTTACTTGTCGCTGTGGCCAAATCCCAGTACTGTGCCCAGGTCAATAAAAACCCAACACACACGTACACACAGCTATCCTCAGACACACCCGATCCACAGAGGTTATTCCGTGACGCTGATGTGATTTCCTTCTGTCAGTTAATTTAAATGTTTTGCATCCTAAAATGCAGAAAGTTTCCAAAGCATTATTTAAAGACATTTTCCGGACAACCCACACAAGCAAAGCCGCTTTGGTAGGAAAGGGAGGTCTGCTGCTATGTCATTGCTCAGGTTTATCGTATCACCAAAGTGCGGCTGTTGGTTTAAAGCTGCTTTTGAACTGCAGTATTTTATTCATGCTGGAGAGATGAAGGGAGGCTGTCCAAATCATTTGCATTTGCAACATTCCTGCCACAACACATCCACCCCAACACTCCACTCTCTCCGGATCCTTTTATACTCTGGTAATGCACACTGTAGGAAATATAAGAAGCCATTAGCAGTAGAACTATGTAATCTACAGCTGTTCTGCTGACGTGAAAGTTGTGCTTAAATACTGTTGAAATTCAGACACAGAGCTGTTTAAGATATGGTGGCAGTGTTTTAACTACTATGTGTCTGTGCTGTGTTTTGCAGCACGGGTTTCGGTGTGTTCATTCAATCCTGTCGCCTTTTTCAGTGAATATTGGGTTCACAGTACATTTTGTTTCAGCATTTACAGTAATGACACATCACTGTCGTGTAGGTGGTGTGACAGTTCTGAAAATAGATATGCAGTTTCATGAAGATGCTGTTGTCTTCTACAAAGCTAGTAAAGAGATGATTTTGAAATTAAAATGAGGTCTTCTTCATGGTGTTTATCTTTAATCCATACTTTTTTCCCCTCTTTGTGCAGGTGATAGTTTTGTGGAACTGTGAAAAGCCTCTTCCTGCCAAGCACCGCTGGCCTGCCACATCAGTCCCTGTTACTGTAATAGAAGGAGAAAGCAAGGTAAAAACCTTAGGCGTGTATGTGTCATATTACGCAAGTTGTCCACATTTGGTTTTATTTCACAAATCTTCTTAAACTGAATAAAATGTATTTATTGGACTGCACACAGTATTCAACAATGTCAAAACAAAAACAGTTTTTGCAGTTATGTGTGTGTTTAATTTAAAATTAACCACTGAAATGTTACATAAGCATTCATACCTTTACTTGGTGCTTGGTTTAAGCGGAAGTACACCTATTTTCTTTTTTCCCCATTCTTCTCGGAAGAATCACTAAAGCTCAACCTGGGCTGCATCAGTGAATTCTATTAGTGGGAATCAGTGCAGACGGCACAGGTGAATTTCTAACAAGTACAGCCTTTGGGTCCTTTTTAATTTACTGTTTACTGCATGACCTTTTATGCTTTCAACACTTACTAATCTAAGACCACAGCCTCCCTAATGCAGGAGGATGCTAGAGTGTGTCAGCTATAGGTTCAATATCTAAACCTATTTTATATTTACTGGGGATTCGATACAAAAATGTTGGATTTATCATTTAGGTCTCAGAAATAATGAAAAAGACTTAAATTTTAAGCATAAGTGCTTTTCAGACATGGCACTGGAACGTTGTGTCTTTCTCTCTCACTTCTTGGAGCTTGATTCAAGGAGGTTTATCGGTATTTATCCTGTAAACATGTTTCCAAGCAAAATGAAACTTGTAGTGTATAAGAAACTTGCAGGTATTTATTCAACTAAAGCCCCGTGGGTCGAATGCCAGTGTGGCCAACAAGGTTGTTGCTGACAGCGATTAAAAACCCACATTCTACACTTTGATTAAAAGTGACATTTAGAAGTCTAGACACATTTTTATTTTTTAGTCCTTATGATCACTTAATAAAATAGTTATTTTTAACTATATTTAGAGAGATATATGAGAGACTGTAGGGAAAAGCACTCTTCTACTTATGGATCCTGATCTGTGTTTTTAAGCTCCTCATTAACACGGTGTGTTTGTACTGTCACTGACTCTGTAAGATGAACAGCTCTGTAGCACAAAGAGACATGAAAGACACTGACTGTTGGTGCCGTCTGTTAAGCACATGCACCTCACTTGTGCTCATATGAGGCCAATTCATACAGTGTCATTTGGTAATCAGCTGCACAATAAAGCTGTTTGTTCTTTTCTCTCGCCCAGTCACATTTGCTTGTGTTTTCCAAATCACACCAGGTGATAAGCAGCCGCTTTCTGCCCTACAACACTATCCCCACCGATGCTGTACTCAGTCTGGACGAGGACACGGTGCTTTCCACTACAGAGGTCAGACTGTCATCATACTTCACTTGTACTGTGTTTTCATTTAAGACCAAAAGTGGCCCAAGTTCGAGCTAGTCATTTTCTATTTATCATCTCTCTCTCTATGCTGTTGGTACACTTCTCTGGAATCATCTGTTCTCCTGTCCTCATGTGCTGTGTTTTCTGCCCGTCTCACTTTGTTTCTCTGTGATCTCGATCCAGGTTGACTTTGCCTTCACAGTGTGGCAGAGTTTCCCAGACCGCATTGTTGGTTACCCGGCCCGTAGCCACTTCTGGGACAGCAACAAAGAGCGGTGGGGTTACACATCTAAATGGACCAATGACTACTCCATGGTGCTGACCGGGGCTGCTATCTATCACAAGTACTGTCACTCATCTCCGATTCCATTTAGTCCAGAGCTTACACAGTTTCTCCTTTTATTATAATCAGTCACTCTGTCAAACTTCCTGTTTAGATACTACCACGACTTGTACACCACCTACCTTCCAGCCAGTCTGAAGATCATGGTTGACCAGATGTCCAACTGTGAGGACATTCTCATGAATTTTTTGGTGTCGTTGGTGACTAAACTGCCACCTATCAAGGTCACCCAGAAGAAACAATACAAGGAAACCATGATGGGACAGGTGGGGCATTTATTTTTTTTTCTTAAATTGTGTTGATGGTTTTGTGGATTTGTTTATTATCATCCACAGTTAAGTGTTTTATGCTCTGATAGCCTTTAGTTCCACTAAATCCCTCCTGTCAAGGAACAAAACAAAACAGTCGTCATTTGTAAACCTGAATTTAAATTTGTATTCTTGCAATATTGCCTCAGAAAGGTCACTGTCATTGGTGATGAATCATTTATTTTGTTGATCTCTTACCCTCTGCCACTGTCTGTGTCTCTCGCACCTTCAATCCACAGAGCTCCCGAGCATCTCGTTGGGCTGACCCGGACCATTTTGCCCAGCGTCAGACCTGCATGAACAAGTTTGCCAACTGGTTTGGCACCATGCCCCTGATCCATTCTCAAATGAGGCTGGACCCAGTCCTGTTCAAAGACCAGGTGTCCATACTGCGGAAAAAGTACAGGGACATAGAGAGGCTATAACCTTCCTGAGCCCCCCCGTTCTCTGGACACTACAAAGAAAGAGTGAGGGGGGCGACCATACAGAGATGCGCACAGCCTTTTCAGAGTTGCATGGATGGATCAGTAGAGAAGCAAATGGGGTTTGGAACTGGGGAAAAAGAAACTGGAACAGATGCGGCTGTGTCTTTTTTTTTGTTCTTGGTACTTCCTCCGTGTCTCCTTTCTGACCTACTGTAATGTGTACTGGAGAGACCTGACCACAAGAGTCCCACTATTTACACTGACTACCACCTGCTGAAGCTCACCTGAGGAGCTAAAGGTTCTCGACCTTGAAGCAAAGCGGTCTTGGAGTCTGAATTCACAGCTTGCTGCTTCAGTATCCCGTCAGTGGCAAACCACTTTCAACCCCGCTGAAAGAGACAGGTCTGGTCTGTACACTATGCACAGGATTCTGCAAGTTTTTGCTGATAGAATATTACTGATAATTATGAAGAGGATAACACTATTTTGGATTGTGTTTAGCTATTTTTTTATACAGTGGATGAACGGCCAGCACTACTCTTTCTGTATTGTCTTAAAACCAATAGTTTAGAGTGGGTTAAGAGAGGAAACAAAGCCGCGACCACAGAATTGAGTTGCGGTCGTTGATCTGATATTCACAGTGCCTCACAGTTTTATCTGATGCCGTTGGGATCTGGGAATCTCCGAAAAAGACATGGTGCAGAATGAGCACTTTGATCTTGCTGCTGTCAGTTTTATCTTATTTTGTTGGTTTCCCCCGTCATTTGTTATTTTCTGTGTAAATGAAATCATGGAACGTGGAGTAAAATCTTCCTAGTCAGCTTTTATATATTTTGTTGTAGCTCTTTCATTCATGCTTTCATTCATATGAGCAAAAAAAGAAAAAATCTGAGTCTTGTCATGTGCTATTCTGATTACATTCTCATGGTATAATTATAATGGTGTTAAAGCCAACTTACACAACTAGATTTGCAAATGCAGGGATAGAAATCTCTCATTGAATCCAAGACTGTACTTCCCTGAGAGCTTTTTAGAAAAAAGTCTTCTTAAATAACAAGCTAGGATACTTGTACATGTGTTTTGGCTAGAACAATACAGCTTTGCCTTTGTTAGAACAGGCTTAGCAAACTGAGCCAACTAATTGAAACACACACCACTGTGAAAAGGCAAGAAAGAAAAACTTTTTGGCAAGATTTATATATATGCCTAAATCCTCATAAATCATTTAAACCCTTTATCTAATTTAAAAATGATACTGAAGAGACTACCACTTTTCCTCACTTAGAATAAATAAATAGGACGCGGCTGACAAACATTTGCACCGAGCATTTGCATTATTTCTAACTGGGTAGAAATGTTCAGCTTGGGGAATGTCCTGGAGATCCTGTAGTAAGGGATTATTCTCAATGTTCCTTTTAAAGAATACACACAATCAAAAACCTCACTGATAATTACAGATTTAAACTTGCCCTCAGATTGGCATTATGACACTGTGCGTACCCCGCATTTAACAAGTGTAATTCAAAACAAAGACACTGGAAAGTATTTTCCACAATTCAGTATGTCAGTCTGGTAAATTATCTCCCGGCCTCTGCTACATATATTAGTCTTCTAAATCTGAGAGGCATATCTAATTTTCTGCAGTAATATATGCTGACTGCCAAGAAGAAATCGGGATTTTCTGCTTCTTTATTAAACAATTTCTGATTGTTGGATCCCATTAGCAGCATTTGTTTTTTGGTTTATATGTCATGTCATATCATTTTATCTAAAACGTTGTCACGTGATGATTTTTAGAATGGGGCATGTGTTTTTGAATCACTGCATCATCCAGGCAAAATGTAATGCAATTCTTTAGAACTCTAACCCCTTAACCCCTGTACATCCTTTAATAATTTGTTTTGTTTGTTTCTGTTAGTTTTTTTTTTTTTTTTTTTAAAGAAGATCAAGCATATGATTAGTTTGATAAGCTCCTCGGCCCTTTGTATGTGCCAATACAAGCATTCGTTTTTTTCCATTTCCCTTTCTCATATGAAGAACTCCATTCGCCTTCTCATATTTATTTGGTCCAGCAGGTGTGTTTTTTCTGTCTATATGGGGAGAAAAAGGAAGGGGAAGTCCAAAGATGAGGGTGCTGCATGGTATTTTTCACTTCAGAGAATGTGCTATCAGCTTGACAGTAAATTTAAAAAACAAAAAACAGAATTGCATTTCTGAAATAAACTCGGTGCAATATATATAAGGTGACATTTTCTCTATCTTTTTCTTTTCTGTGCCCTTGTGTTAATATCTGAGAGGGCGAGAGGTTACATATTGATGTGCCTTCAGAAGAAATACTGTCACGAGTTTAAAGTTTTCCTCATCTGCCTTTTGCTTCGTAGTGTTTTTTTCCTTTATCAAAATCCAGTAACTCATAGTGGCCGCCTAAATGATATTGTTCAACACTGGAATGCTATAACCACACATCTGATACAAACATTCCTGCCTTTTCTGTAATAGCATAATTTTTCAATGTCTTCTTGAACTCATCCTGACACGCATACTGCCTTGTATTACTGTACTTGCGAATTCCTCCGAAAATCCTCCTCCTTCCCAGTTGTCATAGCGGTAGTAGTACATGTAATACACATACTGTAAATTTTCACACGCGGTATTCATCTGACAGGATTGTGACCTGAATGAATCTCTGCCTGCTTCCTTCACTCTCTTCTGTAACTGCAGACCTAATTTTATAGAGATTAAGCTGGAAAGATAGTGGAAAATTCTGAATTTTGTAAAATGAATTTTATAAAAACAAATCAGGGGCGAGAAAAAAAAATCTAATAAAATGTTTGATATAAGTTTACGGTTTTCTTTGTGTGGTTTTTGGTTTTAATTTTCGTTACTTTGAAACTAAAGTTGGAATTTTGTTTGGCTGCGATCCGGATACCCTTTTTTTGCTCTGTTCCCTTTTCCTGTTTGACCTGCCCACAACCCATTTTTAGGCTCCCAAAACATATTTTGTGTACTGTGCACACTAAAGAAGAGCCAAACTGAATAATGCTTCCAGCTTCCTTCTTGTGCTTGTGTGAATTTCATCCTATGCCAAGAAACTGCAGTGTTTACATAAATCTGTGTCAGGATGATTGGTTTAGACACGCTGCATAAATAACAGCATCTATCCAGGATGATCCCATGGTGCATGAGAGCTGCCAACTCAGCTGGAGCAACAGCTACAGGAAAGATTGCTTCCCTCCAATACACTCGCACGCACGCATGCACACACACACAAACTCAACTGGGCAAAACTCAAAGCAAAAAAAGATCTGCAGTTGGAAAAAGCTGGACTAATGCCCAGTCAGGATGAATTATCATGTCACACCAAAAAGAACACCATTTGGACACTCACACCAGGTCCACATCCACGGTGTGGTCCAATTCAGAAAGAAATGATTTAGATGCGTCGCTGAAAATGTGTAGTTTTAGATAAACTGAAGTGGGAAACTACAGAGATGATACCGCTGGAGTTTTTCCACAGCGCCTTGGGGATGCTATCCAATGCCAAAAGTATTCTTGTATTTTTTTTTATTTTTATTTTTTTTTAATGTTCTGCAAATCAGTTCAACTTTCCTTAATCCTGGTGATGAGATGTGTATCTGCTGTGGTGATGGGTCTCAGTTTTGGCAGGCAGGACAATTCCCTGCTGTCGGATTAAGCACTGTGACTCAGGGCCAAATCTGAGAAATGTCACTCCCTATCAGATAACATTATGCCATGCTAAGAGAAATGATTGAGGACACACTCAAGCTTCAGAAAGAGAAGAAAGGGCTTCTTTTTTTCTCTCTCTATCTCTGCTGCATTTGAAGTCATAAGACATATTATTTTCTGTAGTGCCAATATAGATCTCTTGGGATATGGGAATTTATATAGTCATGGTGTCTGTTTGCCTTACTTTACTTCAAACACTGCAACTAAAAACAATTCATTATAAAGGATTTCATGTTTCTTCCATGCTGCCTTTTGGGATAAAATCCTGAGAGTCATTGTGCATTTTGAACTATATTGAGGGAGCACATTTGCTTTTCTGTTACACTTCTATTGCAAGTGGTATAAAACACTTAACTGTCTTTATCCATAATAAAAAAATAAAAAAAAGTAGATGATATCTAGTCTATGCAAATGCATATATTTAAAGAAAACTAAGCACATGAGGAATAAGTCATTTAGAGTTTGAAGAGTACATCTGCAGCTCATCTGAATGCCATACAGGACTTCTAACAGGCAGTTACGTTGCAGAAGAGTTGATGGTGCTCCCTGTGGTGACTTAATTGAATACATTTAGATTAGGGACATTATTGCTCTAATAACCAGAATCAATTAATTTCACAGGATTAAAGGAATACAAGTCCTAAGTATTTGCCTAGATAAAAATCTCCAGCTGTTTTTAGGCTTCATCCTTTTCTGCAAGTCTCTGCATATCTCTGCATATAAGAATGCAGTACAGCCTAAGTGGGGTTTTTTCAACTTAAATAGAGCTTTGCAGATAATAATATACTTCTGTTTTTTAGATGTAGATAATCAGATGCATTCAGGCTTTGACTCAAACCTTGTACATCAAACGTAGGAGCTCATCTAAAGCAGGAAAGCATCAACAGAGAAGTGGCTGCTTTCTCTAAAGCTATTAAGGCGTATCCGTCACATCATAGCTGCAGACAGCAATCATCTAGATAATATTATCTTGTTTAACAGATGGAAGCTCAAAACTGTGTTGCGATCCAGACGCGGCTCTGGAGTAAAGTGTGTTAAAATGGGTCATAGACCATTTTCTAAAACTTCATACGATGTCCCCATAAATTAGTGATGTAATCCATTCAAACACCTCCATCCAGTTTTGAAATATATTCACTTTTTATGTATTTTTGCCCCAATGTAATCTGGCCTAGATCACATTGACTGAATGCACGAGGAATGTGGCGGCATTATGTGATTGTGGTGCATAAACAGACCTTGTGACTTCATACTGTCTTGTTAGGATTTGATGTTCACTGAAGATGACTAATAATATTGTTATGAATCAGTTCTTTAACAACGAATTTAACAGAGTAATTCCTCTGATATCTCCCTCATATAGTGATACAGAGCTTTGCTGCTGCTGCTAAATTACAAACATGCTCAGCTGGCAGCAGTTGTAATGCAACAGATGCTGTAGCCTATGAGACAAATCCTCTTAGTGCATTTTGTAATTTGATTGTAGATGAGTCAGTCTGTTAGCCATGTTCCTCATCTCTGTGTCTAAAATGGTTTATGGACTGCATGGATGACCACTTCACTGCCCACTAAGGATACTGTTAGAAGGATTGACATTGTTTGAGTGTTACCATCCCACGTGAATACAACCGATCATTTTTTGCTCTTTACATAGTCTTTAACATAACCTTGATTAGCTCAGTCGCCTTAGCAAGTCCTAAAAAAGATTATTAATATGTATTATTGTGGTTGTTGTTGTTGTTGTTGAAATTTTAATAATACATACGCGATATATATTTCAGAATTTAAAATTACCTTGGCGATCTCTGTGCAACAGCGCCTCCTATCCTCCGCTGCCGTTCACAGCAGGCTGTCTGTTAGTATCACCCTTCTTAGCAGACTCCTCCTTCGCCATTTTTGACTGTAAACATCCTGTCGATTTTAAAAGGACAGCGGTGAGCGGGAGGAAGGCGACTGGCGCCATCTTGGCTGTTTTAATGAGTACAACAGGGAAGAATTTGCTGGGAGAAATAACTTAATCATTGGGGTTTCGCTCAAGAGGGGATACTGTCGGTAAGTGTGTTTGCAGCGGAAATATTTGGGCGCAGTTTTGTGTATTTTACAATAGGAAGTAAGCATGCATGTGTGAGTTTATTCACTGCGGCCTTCAGTGTAAAAGAAGCCGTTAGCCAGCAGTTAGCGATAGTATTGTGCTAGTGTAGAGGGAAAAAGTATGGGCGCCTTGTTCCTGTGCGCTTCACTTCCCCCCCCTCACGTGCTTCGTTTGTGTTCTTGCCATTTTATAAAATTTGTGGTTTTGCTCAAATTAAGTTAATTCAGTTTGATCCACATTTTCTGCTTCACCGCGAAGCTGCTCACTGCTTCTTTTGTAGTTAGCTGCTGGCTAATTTAGTTCATCCCACTTGATGGCGCCGGCTATTTGCTGGCGCAGACCACTCTTTGGCGCTTTTAACGTGTTAAACTGTCTGAAGTGCGTGTTCAAAGACGCGTGGGGCTTTTCTAGTTAATTATTGCATTTTGGAAATGTAAAACGTTGTCGTATTATTGAAGTTAAGCGCCGCCAAAGTGCGACTTTCCACAGATAGACATGTGCATTTACAGTGTTTGCCTCGGAGAGTGGGAAATAGGCGGAACTTGAATGAAGTCACGGCGCATGTTTTGATAACGTTCGAATCTCACTTTCTATGTGTAGTTAGTATCTTACCAGCAGTAAGTAACAATTAAAGTTTCATAACTTTAATTTATTTGTAAGAAAAAAAGTATACGAAGTGTTTCGAGGGAGCTCAATTGGATGAAGTATAAAGTAGCCTCGGTAAATCCAGCTAGCAAGCCCCCTGCTTAATATGAGCGGCGGCTTTCGAAGTTGTCTCAAAATGTTAATTTGAGATACAATAGACCGCTGTTTATTAAATAGAAGCATTCTGATGGCATTATTATTTAAAATATGGGGTAGTGTCTTAACGACTCATGCGACTTGTTGCCCAACTCCGGCTTGGTGGCCTGGTTAAATTTTGGATCTCTATTCCACAATCTGCATGAGTGTCCATCCGTTTTATTTGTAATGGCTTGTTTTGTTGGAACATCAAGGTTATATGTAATTAAGCAATAGGTTTTATTTTGGCTTAAATATTCAGCATATTTCTGACCAAATGATAGTTGCAGCGTATTACTAAGTAATAATCGTGTGCAACTATCCAGTGGTGTTTTCTTCGACTTTTTCAAAAAGTAGATTTGACTCTTAATCCCACATTAAGAACAGTCAAAAGTGTTGAGGATTGTATTGTTGAAGTAGGGCAAAAGATGCATTGTTTTTCCACAAATCCTAAGGGATGGTAATGCTTTTGTCTTGACTTTTTTTTTTTTTTTTTACTACTTTATTATGTTTACAGGTAAATTATACCACAGGGGTGAGCGTGTGACCCAGGAGAAGCAGGGCAATGTTCTACGCCCACTTTGTCCTCAGCAAACGTGGGCCGCTGGCCAAGATCTGGCTGGCGGCCCATTGGGACAAAAAGCTGACCAAGGCCCATGTGTTTGAATGCAACCTCGAGAGCAGTGTGGAGAGCATCATCTCACCCAAGGTAACACAACAAAAATAGTCTCAGGTATTCTGGTGGTTCTACTGTAGACTTTTCAGTCCACTTTCTATGCTTGTTTTGATCTTGAGCTGGTGAAATACTAAAACAGGACAAATAACCCTGTAAAAATTTATTTTCTTTGAGCATTTTGGGCACTTTTGTTTTTTTAGGTGAAGATGGCATTGCGTACATCAGGCCACTTGCTCCTTGGGGTGGTGAGAATTTACCACAGGAAGGCCAAGTATCTGCTTGCTGACTGTAATGAAGCTTTCATCAAGATCAAAATGGCTTTTAGACCAGGTAAGGTCTTTTTTCTGTTTGTTGAAGTTTTGATCCGTTTTCCCCAAATAAATAAAAACATTTTCCAGCCCATTGCTGTGGTACTGACTTTGATCCATTGTGCTACACCTCATAAATAAGAACCACATACAAAGTTGTGTGTTTAAAACTACGTTGCTGCTTGTCTGTGTTCAGGTGTAGTGGATCTACCTGAGGAAAACAGAGAGGCAGCGTACAATGCTATCACCTTACCTGAAGAATTCCATGATTTTGACCAGCCACTTCCAGATCTGGAGTAAGTCAACTATGTAAACGACTCTTATTTTGTAATTTCTACCAAATACTTTTGTCAATTATAGGATGCAGTGTAAGGTCTGTGTTTTCAGTCCTTGGTGTTAAGTATGACAGCAACGCATGCCCCCAATTTTTGCTTTCATCAACCATTTTTATTGTCAGTGAAGCCCATCTCATTGCACAATTGCCATCATTACACAGATTGTTCAATAACAGAAAGATGAAAACTTTGTAAATAAGAGCAGCTATTTGGTGATTCAAACAGTGGTGACAAAGACCAACATGGGCTATTGTAGCTAATGGAAGTCTGTATACTACATAGAAAAATGTAGTTCTGCAAGTTGTATTGTAAATAAATGAATAAATAAATACTGCAATTAACAACAAGTATATTGAGTTTCAGTGATGGGCTGACATGGAGGCTTTATAATAACGTCATAGGCAACTGTTTGACTCATCTCTAATACCTTTGTTTGCTTTCTCCTTCAAATAGTGACATAGATGTTGCTCAGCAGTTCACCCTGAACCAGAGCAGAGTAGAGGAGATCACCATGAGGGAAGATGTTGGCAACCTGAGCCTCTTGCAAGACAATGACTTTGGTAGGTCATTATTTATGTCCTCATGTGTACACACACACATCGCACAACCCAACCATGGTAATGGTCACCACACTTGGCAAATTTAGATTTACTAATTATGTCTTTGTTATCCATTGGGGTTTGAAATGTTTAATTCATTTCTGTGTAATGAGAAATGTGGTGTATATTTTATAATAATATCTGCTGTACTCCTCAGCTGACTTTGGCATGGACGACCGAGAGATGATGCGTGATGCCAGCACATTTGAGGAGGATATAATACATGGTGCGACGGCTTCTAACCTGTTGCTTGAGGCTGAACCTGGTCCAGCTAATCTTCCTGACAAATCCAACCACATGGAGTATGATGACTTTGGGGACGGCTCCATGGGCAACAGTGATGGGGGGATGCTGGGTGAGAAGCATATTTGTTTACACATTGGGATCTGGTGACCGCATCATCATCACTGCCACATCATTCTCATACTTGGCAAACAATTCTTGTTCTGTGAGATATGATAACATGATAAAGCTAAATGTATTATTTCTTAGTTGACAAACTGCTGAGCTCTGAAGACGGCGGCGGTATCTTTGACGATCCTCCAGCTATTACAGAAAGTGTCATGATGCCTCCAGATCATGGTGATGATGAGGATGACTTTGACAACCTCCAGTCACGTAAGTAAACAAAATTGTAGAAACTATGGTGATAAAACTCCTCAGTTGTGTGCTGTTATAAGTGACCATATTGCCTCTTTTGATGCGTGTGTCCAGCGGGCCCAGACAGCCCAGACTCAGGTCCACCAGAGCCCCTGCCTGCCATGGCTGACCAGACAGAACAGACCACTCTGGTTCACAATGAGGAGGAGGCCTTTGCCCTGGAGCCCATTGATATCACTGGTAAGTCCCCGCTCTTTTGTTGAGATGAAAGGCTGCATTAAAGAGGAGAAAAAATTGAATTGAATTCTTTATTTATTATTCTTTTGTAGCATTGCAGTTTTACTCTTCTTTTTTTTTTAATTGCGGTCCATAAAAAAAAAAAAGGGGGGCCTCTATAGTCAATGCTGCATAAACACACTCGCTCTGCAATTTTAAATGCTTAAAAGTGATTAGTTTATGGCAATAAGCACCAAGTAGCCACAAAATTAAAACCAACTACAGATAAAGTTAATAACATTACACTTTTTCTTTAGTGCTGTGATAGCTTTTCTATTTAATGTCTCTAGTTGTACTGAGAAATTTGAAGGCAGTGCTGCAAATTAATAGGACTGAAGAAAGGCTTAAATTTCTGTAATATTGATATATAATTTGCTCAGAGCAATTAACTTTTAGTTTTACTTGTCTATATTTTGCAGGATAAGCCACATAGTTGCAGGTGTACACAGGTTTGATAGGAAGATAATGTCCTCACTTCCAATAAACATGCTTAGTGTAATACATTCTTACTCTCTGGGTAATAATGGGCTATATAGAGTGGAAGCATGAAAATACAGTGCAGGCTGTATTTACGGGCATATAGTACAAATGAATTAAATGTGCCATTTGTGTATACAGCTGGAGTGATTACAACAGAACCATGTTTGCTTGGTGTAACATAGGGAAAAAACTACTAACTTCTCTGTAGACACAGCTTTAACATCATTAAGCACTTATCGTAATAATTTAATCTCCTAAGACCCGAACTCTTCCATCGCATGCATTTTTAATTTCTCTTTGATATTTGGGCATATTGGGACTCGATGAATGTAAAAACAAAGAATTACCAGATTTTTTTTTTAATTTTTTTTTTTAACTTAATTTTTGTTTCTAAGAAAAATGAGAGCCACATATGAGGATATTCGTTTAAAATTTTGATAGAACAGCAGCAGTATAATGTCCTCGTAAGTGGATATCAGGTGCTTGTAGAGCAAAATTGAGTATTTTGGTCTAAATAACCCAAAATGTGATGTCCACATATGTGGACGCCAGGTCCTAGGAGGTTAAAATTGTAATTTTAGTTGTAGGGTAGTTATGGTGAAATAACCATTGTGAACTTTTTTTTTTTCTTGTTTCTTTTCAGTTAAAGAGACCAAGGCCAAGCGTAAAAGGAAACTGATTGTGGACAGCGTGAAGGAGTTGGACAGCAAGACCATCAGAGCCCAACTGTCTGACTACTCAGATATTGTCACCACCCTGGACCTTGCCCCTCCCACTAAGAAGCTTATGATGTGGAAGGAAACTGGAGGAGTGGAGAAGCTCTTCTCTCTGCCTGCTCAGCCCCTCTGGAATTCCAGGCTGCTCAAGGTAACAAATGCTTGTGATAAATATTCATGTATTTGTGGGTAAATGCGCACACACATTGAGAACTAACACAGACTTTCAGCTGCCTGTCTGAAATCACTGCTAAGGAATATTAGCACTTTGGCGTGCTTATCACCGCTTTCACAACAGCAGTCCAATTCTCCAAGTAGGTCAGCCTCAGTTGCTGTGTAATGGAAAGGGAGAGGAGATGGAGTAGATTTATAACATAGTATTTTTTCATTGGCATTCTGTTCAGATTGTGGGATTTACAATGAGAGCATTGAAGGAGCAGGAGGTGGAGGAAGTGATTGTTTTTGCCTCTTTCCCTGTCCTTTAACACTGACGTTACTGCTTCTGAATACTAAATAGAAAATGTGTCGATGCATAATTTAGGACAATTTCCTTTTGTCTCACATGAGTCCTCCCCAACAGTTCTGCATTTTTGTTTTAATACTAACTTGTCATATAGTGGTTTTTAAATGTGTAAAAAAAAAAAAAAAAAAAAAAAAAGTAACACCCGCCCCTCTCACAAGTTGTTTTTTTTTTTTTTTTTTTTAACTTTTACATATCTGATATCAGATGTTCACACGTTGCCTGACACCTCTGGTGCCAGATGAGCTGAGGAAGAGGAGGAAGGGAGGCGAAGCAGACAGTCTGGATGAGTTCCTCAAAGAACTGGAGAACCCAGAGGTGCCTAGAGACGAGGTCTTAACTCAGCACAGAGATGTTACTGGTAAGTCCTGCTGGAAATGACGAGAGGAGATCATGTCATTAGTTGTGTTAAAGCCTCAGAAGGGAGACCATATTTCATCAAATAAGGTGGTGTTCACCTCGACAGTTGTTATTACTTTCAATTAATCTCTTTCTTTGTGTCCCTCAGACCAGCCTATCATGGAGGAGCCCAGCATACTGGCAGCCTCTGCAATGGAGGGCAGCAGAACGGCCTTGGATGAAACTGTCATGCCCCCTCCCTCCACCCCACGTGCAGTCAAACGCAAGGCTCTTGACAAAGACGGCACCCTTCCTGTGAATATCTATTTCCTTTTTTTTTTTTTTTTTTAAATAAATAAATAAAAATTATTTATGCTGTAAAATCAGCAAAATTACAGATGTCTAGTTTACCTTTGCATTGCGTATAACAATGTGCTGTTGTTTGTATCTAAAATGTATATAATGGACAGCTGATTCTTGTTAGATTTTCAGTTCTTAAACAGTGTTTTCCTAGACCAGGCTTAAAGATTTCACCTGGTTAGGGTCACATTCGTGTTAAATGTTATTTAATAGAAAGGTTCCAACAGATGAAGTTGTTTTGAATCTGTTGAAACATCAAAATGGGTCCAGTTGTAGAAATAAAACATTTCAGGTTACTGCATTTTGTATTAACTCGGTCCTGATTTTGATGTTTTCTGCTTTCTTTCCTTTTTTAGATGGTTCCCTTGGAGCCGCAGCAGTTGGCTGACCGCTCAGTCGTGCCTCAGAGGTTAGACATGCCTCAGGTGGAATTGCCCCCAGAGGAGAGTAGTCTCAACCTCACAGACCTTGTCCCTGAACTCAACCTTCTTGGGGAGAAGGAAAAAGACAAGAAGGATGAAAGCGATGAAGAGGTGAGTGGAAATAGCCTATTCTTTTATTTATTTACATGCAAAACTGGAGAATTTGTAGTTGACAGTGTTGCCAATTTGTCCAAAGTTCCCAATCAAGAGAAGTAGTTTTTCTGTCTGTGTGGCTATACATGTCTGGACCAGTTGATGCTAATCATTGTTTTGTTTTGTTTTTGTTTGTTTTTTTGTACTTTAGGAAGAGGAAGGGCAGGGTGGAGATCAAGATCAGGAAGAGAAGAGATGGAACAAGAGAACCCAACAGATGCTGCATGGTCTCCAGGTAAGAAAGCTGTTATGGTGCTTACACATTTCTGAAAATGGAATTTAAATAACTAAGCCTGTTAGCAAGTAATAATGAAAAGGCTTTGGGCAGTTCACAGAGTGCTTTAAAAAAAAAAAACAACAACTAACCTTTGTACTTTACTTGCAACATGGTTTGGATGGATTTAATCCATGGTATGGATTTAAATTTGAAACATGGTAGTCTTTTAAGAACTTTTCCTCACAAATTGACCTCAACAGTGAGAATCATCTCAAAGTTGTGTTATGTTTGATCATACATCTATTTAATGCTTTTGTCTCATAGCGCGTTATGGCTAAGACTGGTGCACAGTCTGTTAGTCTGCTGGACTTGTGCCGGAACAACAACAGGAAGCAGGCAGCCGCCAAGTTTTACAGTTTCCTCGTCTTGAAGAAGCAGCAAGCCATCGAAGTGACCCAGTCTGAGCCCTACAGCGACATCATCGCCACAGCTGGACCAAAATTCCACCTTATTTAGACATTGGAAGAACCAACAAACACTGCTTGCAACAGGCATACATTTTTGATTCTCAACTATTTTCCTTTTTATTTTGTGTTTTCCTGATGCCCCCCCCCCTCTTCTTTTTTTTCCTTCTCCTACTTCTTCCCTGGGGAAAGGGGGGAGGGATTAGGCGCGAATGCGTTGGAAACTTTTTAAAATAACAGATTTTACTGTACTACAGATTGAATCATGCAGTATTCTTGGTTCAAATGGAGCGAGGAAGAATGTTTAACAGAATATTTATAAAGCAACATTTTTCAGTCACCAATTTGTAAACTTTTAAGTTAAATTTCTATTGTCTGCTTATTCCTTGAGTTTTGTATCATTGCCCCTGTTTCAACTGAAATATTGCAGATTTTAGATAAAGCCCCCCAGTGTACTTTTCAATAAAACATCCTGTAATGACTGTCCATGTTCTGCAAAGGTACTGTTTTATTGCTCAGAAGTGTAACCTTTCCCATCCTCTCCTTGTTGCACTTGTTCTTTGAAAAACAAAATGTTTAATCTGTTTTTTAAAAAAAATTGGTCAATCTTACCTGGCATTAAATATCACGTATCAGATGTATAATTCAGGAAGTTTGTCGATTAAGTTTCATGTAAATTTCTTTTTTGTACCTTTTTAAGTTTATGCTTATTCACCTCTTTGCATTATATAACTAGGTAATGTCCTTGTTACAGTTAAGTTCATTATCCCACCTTTTTAGTCTTTGGGTAACTTCTAGTTGTGATACATCTGTAAAGATTTGAAATAAAGTGTTTTAAGTACTTTGATTACTAACAGGAGAGTATTGATTCACCTTAAATTCAAAGGCTCATTTCTGCTTTCAGTTTTTTCTTGTTGCTTGACCATGTAAAGAAAGCACTGAAATGCAAAAACCAGAGACTGGGATCAAAAATACTAAATGTTACAGTTGTGAGCATAGATGACATTGTGGGCATAGATGTCATGGAAATGTAGGGCCTTTAATAGTTTTATACTTGGTAAGGAAAATCATTAAAAGGTTGGAACAATTGTATAGTAAACATCTTTAATGACTTAAAAAAATGGTTCAAAAGTTTTAATGTATTTGGGGTTATCTTGAATGTACACTGTGTCAAACTTGTATGCACAAGCGTGTGTGTGTGTTAGCTAGCTGTTAGCAAGCTCTACCTTTTGAACAACCTTCTGGCATAATTTTGGAAGGATATTTGACCAGTCCTCCTTGCAGGATTGGTAGAGTTTATTTGAACTCAGGAATGGCTTTGGGGAGGCCTTTCTAGAACCTTAATGTTAGATTGCTGTATCTTTTAATCAGATTTGGTGTGTTTTGGGGATTGTCCTATTGAAATGGCTACTAACCATTTAGCTGTTGACTAGTCCTCTTTATTCACTATTACATCTGCTTTGTGCAATGCAATATAACAGTGCTAGCAAAATAGCTCCATATCATGTTGCTACCACCACCATGCTTGATAGCTGGTAGAGTGTTTTTAGGATTGAAAACCTCACCTTTACTTCTCCACCGATTTTAGAGCAGGGACTTGATTCTTAGTTGACAACCTCTTACTTCGTGGTGATGTAAAACTGGATAGTTTCCATTTCATGGCGGGCTTAAGCTTTGATGGTTCATGGGTGTTCCTGAACGCCCTAAAACATTCTAAACTAACTCTCTCTCTCTCTCTCTCTCTCTCTCTCTCTCTATATATATATATATATATATATATATATATATATATATACACACACGTGTGTGTGTTTGTGACCCTGAGTTTATGCCTATGTGGGGTTTTTTTCTTTAAAGTCATTAGTAGACTGTACAATCAAAGAAAAAGAACAGTTCAAAGACAGCGTTAAAAGCCCCAAAGCACCATGTAGATCATGCACATCATGAGTGCATGTGAACTTCTGACCACAACTGTATGGGGATTGCTCCTTCATTTTATTTTGTAGCGGCGGTTGTCAGCATATATCATGTTAGGGCACTTGTAGAAAAGTATTATTTTACAACTCCGATGCGCTAAATGAAAAAAAACCCCAACAACTTCAACTGGAACTTCTAGACGAGAAGTAGATCGGATTCTCAGCCTTTGTTTCTACACGGACAGGAAAACGGGCGTATCATCACCGGAAACGTCCGTCGCCGAGCACTTTCCTTCCTTTTTCCGCGTGGAGCGCAACATAGATGGCATCGCGTAAGGAGTCCAGCTCAGTATCCAGCACAGCGATGGCTTCTACTGGCGGCACTTTGGACTCTCCCGTAAAGCAGATCCAGATTGAGGGACTGGTAAGTGTTAGTGTGGGTCTGTGTTACCAGCTTCTAACGAGCGGCAGAGAAAACGGTTGTTAGCAGATGTGTGCGTTACAGTGTGAGCATCATCATGGCGGAGAGATAGTACAAGGCCCTTTCTGGTTCTGTTTAAAGGGATAAAACGTGCATGGAGCCTTGTTATTCAGTTTTTGGTAAACATATGAAAAAAAATTCTGTTTAGAGATTCCAAACTTACTAGCAGACTAATAACATGCTAATAACAATCGTCTTTTTGTTAGCCGGTGTGTAGGTTTCATTAAACGAAAGGGGTGTTTGTTTTTTGCACCAGGACTTCCCCGAGTATCAGAATTGTGTTATTGCCGGTGCTGATTTTTTTTTTTTTTTACGATGTAAAGTGTTTTAGAGGTTGCATTTGTTAGCTGTGTTCATTGTGGCAGACAACAGTACCTTCACTGGCAAATCTGACCTTTGTTATAGACCCACAGAAGGCCTGTGTGCCTTCCAACAGATCCTATTGTCTTGATTAAATTAGGCCCTTGTTAAGTGAGTCTTCTGAAGCAGAATTTGCTTTAGATGATGTTAAATCTCTTGTGGCTAGGTTAACAAAACACAGTAAATAAATTCATTTTCCCACTATTCTGCCTCTGCAGCACAAAAACTAACAAGTTACTGTTCTGCCTTTCCTGTTGGGACCTGGTGATACTATTGTCTCCCGTAACATACACAGCTAGAGAGGCCTTTGTTTCAGATTTGTTCAGACCTAGGGTTCTTGGGCACATGTATTGTAACAGTGTGCTGGTTTGTGTGGCTATTGTGTGTACTTTGGACACAAAATTTACTTCCTCGCTGACTTGTTAGTAAGCTCTTGCGACTGTTCATTAACAGGTAAATAGTGGAACATGTTCAAATTGGACTTGAAACAATCCATGGCCCCTTTCCTGTCCTGTAGTACCTCTGCAGAAACAGCAGAGGACAAACTTGCTTCGCTGACGTTCTCCCTCCCTCCTGCCCTGAGTGGCACTGGACACAAAGCAGCTCTTTTTTTTCCTTCTTTTTTTCCCCAGTGTTCCTGAACGCAGTACCAAGACTTAAACTTGCCAGCTGCTGCCTTCCTTTTATCTTGCTCATTAAAGGTGCCCCAGAGTCCTAGGCTCTAATTTCAAATCTGAATATTTCACCTCCATGTGTATTATTTAGACCCTTAATGAGATTTTCTTAATTCCTTTTCTCGGCTTTATCAGCCAAACATTTTAATCGCAACACTTAAATTAAAAACAGTCAGGAAGAGCTTAGTGTGCAGCCTCATTTGAATGGAGACTGCTGAAGGAAGGGTGTCTATTTCAGGTGGCGTTATGAAATGCGCTTCACCTGAATGCATTGAGATGCAGCTGTTGCTGACGTGTTGCGTCATGACACGCCTGTCAGAGGTTTAGCTGGAGGCTTGCCCGTAGACAGCATCACTGCTGTTGTGTAGTAGAACTGAATTGTTTCCTTGCTTTTGAAGAGGTTTCAGTCACTGATGTTGCCACAGAAGTGGAGAGCAGCACTGCAGTGGGTTCCATTAAACACCTACTGAGATCACACAATTGCCTCTGTTGAGAAGAAGCCTCGATGCACGTCAGACACGCGTCTTATTCTTGTACCACGAATTAAGGAAAAGTCAGAGTGCTTTGTGCAGGATATTTTGGCACCGTGATTTGACGGTCTCACTGACTTGAAAGGAAGGGAAAAAACAAAGTAAGTTTAATCTTAACATTTCATGTAACAGTCATTTTCCACTCTCAGCAAGAACAGTCCCTTCTGCCCCCCTGGGGTTTTTAGATAAGCCTCAGGTTCTTGAGCCTGTGCTTGACAGGGAGGTGTCATATAATAATGTAGTACAGATCTGCTGCCATGCACACAGGAGATGACTTGCTATCCAATGCAGAATCATAGCTTTACATATATTCTTCTACATAGCACAGAAGCTATACGTCATGTTTACATGCTATTTATTTTAATTTGACATTCAGAGTTCCTTGATACACTCGCTGAAGCACTCGCTGAGCAGGTACTTGAGCAAAAATAAAGCACGACTGCATCCAGTGCGGCTGCTCAGGTCAAACAAACTTGCATTGTTGAAATGTGAAGTAAAAAAAAGAAGACTCGGTCAACAATAATCAGATTTCAAGCAGCTCACTGTTCCACAGTTGAGTTGGTTACCTTGCTGAGAGGTCGGAGGAGTGCAGCCTTTTGCCGAGCACTGTTGGTCACGGTGGCTACTGCTTGTTGTTCAGTCACATCTTTAAAAAACATTAGTCCAGCCATGTTTCACCACCGAGTGCTTTAGATGTGCGAAGGGAGAGAAAAGGATGAGTTTGAAATATGAATAAAACCCTAAACAGGGAGGCTAATATCAATAAAATAGTAATAGATAACAGTGATACTCCCGTTTGTGGTAGTAGGTGGCTGTGCACACATGGGTGTGTGTGTGAAAGGAGGCACATCTATACCTAATATAGTAAATATTATAATATAAACTTTATCCACTGCTAATTAGTTGCAGGATCCCTTTGTGACAAATAACTAACAGACCAGTAATTAGCTGCCTCTCCAATGAGTCTCTTACCCCACTGTTGGATGCCAACTAAACCATCCTGGGGAGCAGCTGGCTACGGTGGTCCCTGTTCTGCTCCGCAGCCTTGATGGAGCAGCACATGAACCAGTCCTAAACCGGCTGCAGGTTCTGGTTAGAGTGGCCCTCCAGCTCGCAGCAGATCCTCAGAGCAGAACAAGGACTATTGTTGCCAGCGGCAGTCCAAGATGGCAAAGCTGGACTCAGTCTGACCGTGGGATGAGAGACTCTGAGAGCCATGAGAGCGACTGGTGAGTATGCCAGGAAGGAAACACAAGATGGGAAGGGGAGTAGCTGTTTAGCAACCGAACTTTCAAAATAAGACTGAGGAAATTGCTCGTTAGGAAATTGCTAGTGGATTGCGTCATTCTTTTGGGCAGGAAAAAAAAAGGGTGAAATGGGTAGATAGCCAGATATTATTGGGGCGGGACCTCTGTGGGGAAACCCTGGATAAGCAGTTAATCATATGTTTTGCTGGATATGCTGTGAATTCCTCAATCATGGCAGATTATTCTCCTAGCAATGAAAATACTACATGTCAAGGAAATTAATGGCTAGACTTTGATCTTAAATTAGATTAAAAAAAATTAATTAAAAATGACTAAGGTGTATTATGGTTTCAGATGAGGTGTCTCAAACATGAAACTGTGCACTGGTTTAGACCAGGCTGCTATCTTGATGGACTGTGCAGCAGACAGGACGCATGATATGCATAAATATCCTCACTATAAATTAGCTGTATTGCTCTGACCTCTGTACTTTCCTTTTAGTACATTTTTTGGATTATTTGTCTCCCCACATTGCTACAGCTGCTCCCATCGGTTGTTGCCAGAGTCAGTGGCTGCTATACATCAGTCTTGGACTACTTCACATTACACGCCAGACTTGGCCTAGCAAAATCAAACATGTTTGAGAAAGATCTCACCACGCCAGCAGGCGAAAGCTGGCAGATGAAGTGGGAATCTGCCGTGGTCTTCATCCGTGGCTTAACCCAACAGACGACTCCTGCCACACAAAAGTATTTTCTCTGTCAAATATTTTGCAGGCGGCGTTGAGTTTAGAGTCCGTTCACACTTCAGCAACGCAAAAAAGAAAATAAGGGTAAAAAAAACAAAACCTCATTACGCGATCGTCTCTCTTGCTGTACTTTCTCATAACTTGAGCCCCGTTGTGGCAGGAATATAAGCCCCTTTGTGTGAGCGAGGCAGAAGATTTATGATAAGAATTAAAGGCAGCCAACAGGGGACTTAGACCGCAATTGATTTTGCACAATTCAATTTTAAGCTTGTTGATTTATAATGCACTGTCCACATATCAATCTTGGGCCTCTCCACATGAGGTGAGATCACTGGGTTAGCTGCCGGTGTACTGGATCAATAAAATTATACGTGAGTTTGTGTGTGTGTGTGTGTGTGTCTGAGAGCGTGAGTAGTAGGGAGGGATGGTACTGGAAGGAGAGTTGGCATGTCTTTGTGGGCATGCAGGTTTGCACAGACGTTAAGCTTTCCAGGCTTTGCTTACAATACCTGATGGCATTTACTGAGCGCCAGGAAGCCAGTACTACAAATCCACTGAAACCTCCAGGCTTCCTTCCTTCCTTTTCTTGTAGTGCAGATGCCTCTTTGCTTCCTGTCTTTAAAGCATTTCTGTGGATTCAGGATTTCTCCCCCCCCCCCCTTTTTTTTTTCCTTTCTTTTTTTTTTAAACCCCCATCGTGTTTAGCCCTATTTGTTTGACCTTGTTGGAGTTGTTTTTGGCCGACTGTCCATCTCTCACCTCCTCCCTTTTTGCAGACAGATGCTGTTTAAGTGTGCGATGAGCAGATCGCCAAGAGCTAGATAGCTGAAAGCATTGTGTATCCGTTGCTATCTGCTCTCAATGATGGAGGGAGACTAGAAAAGCTATTTGCTGGTGGAAAAAGGAGCCAAAGCTCAAAGGGGACCGGGGACAGGGTAAAGCAGCCAATGCCACTGTTCCTGGAGACTTCGACTGTAGCCCTCCTCTCCCCTGCCGGATTCCTTCTTATTCTTCCTCGCTCTCTTTGCTACACCTCACCTACTGCCCCACTGCTTTCTTTTTGTCATCCGTTCCTTCATCCACCTGTTTCTCCGTTTCACATTTGCACTATTGCATTTCCTCGCTACCCAGCTCCGCCACCTTGCTCCCCTCCATCGCGCTCCCACTCAGTTATTTTGCTGTTTCTCCCTCCCTTTCCACCCGTGTCTCTCTTCACCGACCTATTGCTCAGACCTTCCTGCCCTCTCAGTCAAAAATGCCAAAGCAGGCAGGCAGGGAATGAGATTTGTTTTTCTCTCCACTCCAACCCATTTGGTTTTTCTTCTCCCGCCTCTAGCTCTTTTTACTTGTTGCATGACAGAGCCAGCGCTCTATTGAAATAAATCATCTCCCCGGACAAGCACGCATGTGTATGTGTATGTTTGCGCGTGCACGAGCAGCTGCCCGAGACCAGCGAGGGCTCCCTTATGGTGGTGTTGGCTCTTTTGTTGTGAGCATGGCTTTAGGACTGCCACCCTGCTCCTATGTGTGAATGTGTATGTGTGTATTATTAATGCCTCTGGCTGTGACCTGCCCACACTGTTATCAGCGTGATTTATGCTCTCCCCCTCCACACAGCGCTTTTCAGCTTTTTGTCCTGTTCCTGTTCATTTAGACGCTTTACCTTCTCTGCTCTCTGCCATTGCTTTTCAGTTTTTTATTTATTTATTTTTTGCTTGTCAGTATGCCTGCCACATGTTTGTATTGTGCATGTGCGATAGTTTTTCCTCCGCCGTCCTTGGTGTCAGTATCACAGCATTAGAGCTTAAACCCACTCCTGAATCATTCGGAGGCTTTGTCCTATCGGCCCATTTTTATCTGGCATTAAAAATTAAATGCATACGATGATGCATGGACACTCTGTCCAGATGAAGCACGATTATGTGGGATATCGGAGTACGAGTCCAAATATACCCTCCCACTGTACAAGGATGGCATTTTTCTTGAAAATTTTATGTGTGCCGCCTCTTCGCTCTCCAGTGTAAATTGCTAAGCTGCACTGAATACTAACTGCCCTTTTGTACACACTCAAGATCAGTGATGCACCAGTGTTTGAGCCTGCAGGTGGTGCTTACCACAGCGGGCTCCAGCACTCAACCACAGTCAGTGATAGCCTTAGTAACTTGTCCCAGAATTTCTCCTAACATAACAATGGTTATTTTTTGACAATTTTGTGGTTTTTATGTAAGAGCTTAGTGGCCAGTGAAGAGTGCAGAATGCTTCATTATGCAATCTGTTACCAAAGTAAGTGGTGGTTTTGTTGTGATGTGGGGGTCCCTAGACTGGTTGCAAGTTGATCATTGGGTTACATTGGATTTAGAATCATTAATTAACTTAACATGCACATCTGTGGAGTGTGGGAGGAGACTAAAGCACCAGAGGAAACTCACATAGGCGCAGGGACAATAAGAAGACTGCTCTGAGGCAACAGACCTAAGCTCAGCTGTCTATTGGGAGAGCTCTTATAAATTTACTAGAATTTGTTTAGAAATGTTCTAGTTTTAGTATTAGAGGAGTTATATTTTTTCCCCCCAAACCTGTTTTACTACACAATTTCACATCTCGCTAGGAATCACCAGAAAGCCTGTTGATATCAAAATACGTCACTTATTACTGGTATCTCAGGATAGTGGTGCATGAGATAGCCCTCTTTTTCATAGTACTCTCAGAGTATTTTGAGTTTTTACATTAAATATCAGTATTTAGTGTCCCTGTGTCAGTATCATGCATTGTCACACAGAATTTCCTGATGCTTTGCTGTATTAATTTTTTTGTTTTTAACTCCCAGTTTTGCAATATTGTAGCTTCATTAGGGGATTAGTATGAATTGTTGATATGATCAGGGTTTTAGGCTCCTCCTACCAGAGTAATGAGCCAATGTCATGCAAATTCACCCCTCATCCCACTCCCAAAAAAGTAGACTTCTCTGTCTCTCTATCAGGAGAACTACAGACCGGGCTGATAACGAGTAGCTGTGCCCGTCACCACCCAGTTAAAACTGTATTGAACCTGAGCTGTGCACCTGTCAGTGCAACAACATGATTTTTCAACTTGTAATAGTTTTTCCAGAGGGAAAGTGTGTAATAGCTACGGGGGGCTTAACCATATCAAGCATCAGCACCTCGAAAGTTACACAAGCAGACGACAACCGCTTGTTTCTACCAAAAAAATGGAACTGTTTCCAGAGCAGTGTGATATTATTTATGTCACATCTACACATCCATTTCATCCTTGTGATCCATCACAACTGAATACAGGCCCTAGATCATTATTCTTTGAGCTGCAGGGTGCACACAGCTGTCTGGATGTATGTGTGACACTCATTATAGAGCAGGATTTATCTTCGGTGTTATCGTTTAGTGTGTGTTTGGAGTCTCCACAGCAAAATGTGCATAATAAAAATCACGAAGAGCAAAAATGATTGCTTTAATACTGAAGTGTTTCCTGCTCACTCTTAATGTATTGAATTTTGAGAACAATAAGCACGATTAGCGTGCTAGCCAGGTGCAGCAGTTTCACATGGAGAACTATGGAGAATTGGTAACATGAGCATATGACTAATTTGCAGATTAGCACGCTTCATGCTAAACACTGCTGCACCTGTTTTTAACCTTTTCCAAGGAAAAAACACAAGACCGTGGACATTTACAGCACAAATTTGGTGTCTGTTTCAGAGCTGTTAAACCTCGGGTTACTATTCATATTTACGTTGTTGTAATTCTTTTGCGTAATGAGTAATGCTAACACTTTAGTTTGTGTATATAAGCAGAGAAAACTCTAGTGATGCATGAAGTCTCATTGTTTTTGGGTGGTTTTTGTTTGGTTTTTCTCTTGATATCACTTTGGGTGTTGGTGAAATCAGAAGCCTTGTGTTGGTTGTTCTTGGTGGGGAACTGATGAGAAATGTGTCATATGTGCTCTGCTGGGACAATATTCTCAGCCACAAAGTGACTAGAGTTGTACAATCAACCTAAAGTATATTAACTACACGTTACAATCATAACAACATAAATTCTTTAACTGGAAGTTCCTATTTTCACATTTCCTAGGCGTAAATCACAGGCCTTTATCATGTGTCTTTATTTGCATTCTTTTACTAAATCAAACCACTTTTCTGTACACTAGAGGTTAGACATTATTCTCTATTTGAAAATAAGAAAATTGTTCAGTGTGTTTGTACTGTGATTAAAAAATAATGTGCCAAAGAACAGAGGAAGACATCCATGTGACTTTTAAACAGCATCTCACACAGAAAATCCTCAACTCACACTAATGAGCTCAAATCAACATGGCGAGCAGGGAGACAACTGTATTTGGTACCATAAATCAAACAATAGCAAGAAATTACATAAATGCTATAAACGACAAGATGGATAAAATATTATCAATTCAGAAAATGAAATCAATTTTCAGTAAATGCCACTGAAAGCAGGATAAAGAATCATCAACCTCCCTTTCTGCCTCCTTTTCTACTGCAGCACTAATGTTGCTCTTTTTTTCCCTTTTCACAGGTGGTGCTGAAGATTATCAAGCACTACCAAGAAGAGGGCCAGGGCAGTGAGGTGGTTCAGGGCGTCCTGCTGGGCCTGGTAGTCGACGACCGACTTGAGATCACCAACTGCTTCCCTTTCCCCCAGCACACAGAGGATGATGCTGACTTTGATGAAGGTAACTAAAAGCAGTGTGCCTGCTTTCTGTTTGTTCCATCGATCTTCTCCTGCAGCTGTAAAAACGCGCGCACACTTATCACATCACGACAGAGTGTGAAATAAATACCCGTTAAGCACCGAGCGCAAGTAAAACCGTAAGATGATGGTGTCTCCGGTGACTGCGGCCGCTCAATTTATGACAAGATGATATTAAGAAATCTTCAGCAACATGGGAGCTGTGGTATTTGCTTATTGTGAAATTTTGAAACTCCACTGTAGATAAGAGCTGCTTTGTCATTTAAATTCTGGTGCGTGACATTATGAATTGCAAATTTGGATGATTAAGTTTTTAATTAACACAGTGTTCTTGAGTTGATATACCAGATGGCTGTGAAAACACTGACTTGAAACATTTCCGTGGAAAACGTATATTGTTTTTGGCAGGACAAAAGGTGTTGTTGTTTGTCATTAATTTATTTTGGCATGACTGACGTGTGAGCCAAATGTTATATCAGATATTGCATCAAACTAATTTGTTTTTAAAATTTTACCAGGGTGAACAGAAAGTCTTTGAATTTTGGGGGGAACTACTTTGTAGATTTCTGTGGAAATCTCATTAAAATTGACCCTTATCGCGCCACGTATGTTAGCTTATCTAACAGCATGGAGGTGGGGTCGGGGGAAGAGATTGTGACCAGACACCTGGGGGTGCTCATCTCCCTCAGAGCTGAAGGGGTGACACAGGTCCTGTGTTGCTGGCTGATTTAGCTTTAACTCATCTGCAGCGTTGCTGCCGTTCTAGGACCGGCTTTGCCCGTGATGTGGAGTCAGTTGGTGCATGCCGTGTTTGGTTTTAGAAGAATTACCGCTTGCTGGGACGCCTTTGTTTGCATGCTAACAGGCTGTCATCAACTCAAGTAACGCTCTCGTCTTTTTCTCCCCGTCTCTCTTCTGTTGCCGCGCTTGCTGCCTTGTTCCGCCCCTTCACACGCACACGGTGACAGCCGCAGACTGAAGTGACAGCAGAGGGTACAAATTATGAGTGAATCTAACATGCCAATAAGTTCACAATGGAATCACTGTGTGCTGAAATGAAAAGAGGGCACTAAATTTGACTAAATAAAGTAAATTCAAGGTTGTTATTATAATTATAATTATTATTCATATTTATATTTTTTGGCTTCTTGTAACTGATTTTCTGAGATGATGTCACAGTAAACTTGTATCAAGAACGAACTGAATGTCTGTTTTCTTGAAAGTTTGAGTAAGATATCCTCCGGCGTCATGTTAAGGTCAATGCTGACTTCTAACTAAGCTAACTAGGTGCTGGGTGTCCTACCCTGTCAGTGCCAAGGGTTGATGCGCAGTCCAAGGATGGAGTGCTCTAGCTTCTGGCGTTACAGGTGGGCGGTGCGAACGTGCACGGGTTTTGATTTGGTCTTTATCCGCACATGTTTTCCTTTCCCCTGCTGCTTTCTGTCAGCATTGTTATCAAAGAGTGTCATGCCCTCTGACTTCTGCCCTTCCCCTATCACACCTTATTGTTACTCTCTCCTTGTTAGCACAAAAAAACCCCACTGCATCAGACTGAGGGGTGGGAGGAACGTGAGGTGGTCCCGAGAACAGAGGAAAGGGAGAAATCCTGGTCTGTGAGGCTTCAGCTGCTAACGAGCAATAGTCAAAAATTCAGCGGCATATGCAAGCGCCAATGGTTGCTTAAGGTTGTTAGTGTCAGGAGCAGCTCACTCTCTCTCTCTCTCTGTGTGTCGGTGTGTGTGTGTGTCGGTGATGGCTTGTTGTGTTATAAACACTGGAAGCGCTGGATTTTCCATCTGTCATTCCCTTTAACTTAACAAGGGCTTCAGCGAGTAGCGTCTTGCCGTGAACTCTGGGAAATTTACAGAGCTACAATAGAACTCTGCTCAGTGGGGATTTTGATCCAGCTGTAAAAGGTGACAGGCTTCAGGTTTTCTGTCAGTATGGAACAAAATTCAAAAACGGAGATGGAAATGGGATTCATTCATGTTCTCCGTGCTTTCGACCTCTTAAACGGCAACAGCACATCATAAAGCAGACAATTCTGTAGCTACACAGCGCTCCCATCTCCGCTCTCCAAGCTGACAGAAAGTTTATGCTACGCACTTATGCTACTACACATTTAGAAATAAAATTGAAAAGCGGATTTAATGCCTGTACGTTTGATCATTTTGGTCTCACACTCAAGCTTGAAACGTCTACACACACGCGCGACCAGTCAGGCCACCCTTTTCTCTCTGTCTCGTCGCCCCTGTAGCAATTGTTAGTGTTTCATCTGTGCTGATGCTGGGGCGGGTGACCTCGACCAACTGTAGAAGCAGCAGAACAACAGAGTTTTGTTGAAGAATGAATCAGACATTGTAACTTACTCCTGTAGACATTTATGTGGTACTACTGTGTTATAACAGAGTATCTGAGTCATATCAGGTCACAAATGCGTATTGAATTAAAAAACGAATTCTGTCAATGTAACGTCTGCTGCTATTGTACAGACAAACAATAGGCAGCGCTACTCACTGATACCCAGGCCATCTGCCTGTATCAAAGATTTTTAACCACGCTGAATGTTTCTGCAAATAAAGTAACTTTGCTGCAGAGCAGTAGCTTGGATAATGACTCAGAGGTAGTTGCTCACACTTGAGTTGGTGATGCTTTGTGTATGAACCAATCGGATAGTGATCTTAATAAGCTGCATTCTTCACTGAGAAAGAGGCTTGGAAATTTTCTTATGATGTGGTTGTAGTTGCCCAGATTGAGCAGTTTTTTTTCCACATATAGCTCTGCAAGCTAATGTCAAGAACATTTCAGAGCTGCAGTGTATGTGTGAACACAGCTATGGAATAAAGGAAATTAACTGAATGGATTGGCCTCGTGCATCAGCCAGATGTCACAGATGCACGATACAGCCATTTGAGTCTGTGTCAGACCGATATGCGATATGAGTATCACATTGCTCCATCGCTACTTTCAATCAGTGCTCCATTAATCTGTACCTTGCTCTTTTTTTCTTTTTCTGTAAGTGGACAGAAGCAACACACACTCATTCAGACGCACACTGTTATACTGTAGACTCATGTCCTCTAGAGGCACATGGGTAACGCTGTCCAAAATCTGAACATTTTTATCAATTTTTGATGACTTTTACAGTGTTTGCTTCAGACCTATACCTTTTATTTCAATGCAGCCTTATCTCTGACCATTATAATGAGACTCTGATACATATCAGTTAACCAATACTCTCTGAGATAAAGCTGGAGATTTGGGCCTTCACAGACTGAGCTGACAAGCGTGTACTCTCTTCACCTCAAATCAGCCACCCTCAATACATTTTGCTTCCAAGGTCTGCATATGTGGATAGATTGGTGTGTGTGCCTTGTGTTTTTGTGATCTGTGTGTGTGTCTGTGTACACCTAAATCATCTTACACTGACTCATTGCCTGCTGGAGGCCCCTCAGATTAGAATTACTCCTCGAATCTATCTCGAAATGAACAATGGGCAGGATTGGCAGCTACGTGACTCTTTTTTTTTTTTTTTTTTCCCCTCCCTTCCCGTGTGTCTGTGTGTGCGCGCATGTATATGCTATGCTATGCTTTCATCAACAGGTGCCAGTATAGAGCTGTAGTTACAGGACAGTCAGTGGCAGCAAATGTGACCAAAATGAGTGAGGAATGAGATAAAGAGTAATTGAGCACGCACAGCAGAATCGGCCTCAGATTAAAAAAAAAAAAAAAGAGAGAGGAAAAAATGGGAAAAGAAAAAAGAAATGACCTTGACTGAACCCCAGCCCTCCTATCTTCCAGTGTCCTTGCACACACGCTTTCCTTGCATCATTGACAAAATGTATTGAGAGAAATGTGTGGAACTGCGGGCACTTATTCTCTTGGCATTTTGTGCAGTAGAGGCACTCAAATAGCATGTTAATCATGTGCATTGGCCCGACTCTTTTGTTGTGATATCAGCAATATTACAAAGCAGAGGTATTTTAGTACAGAGCGACTATCACAGGGTTTTCACTGGTGTATTGCAAATCCACCAGCTAACCGGACTCAACTCATCATCTGGGGGTTGACTTGATAGTGAGCGGGATCGAATCACGCACCGTAAAGGCAGTGAATCTGTGCATTTCTAGATATTTTAGACCAGGCAAACAAAACTGTTTATTCTACTTCAGTAAATTACTGAAACTGGCAGGTGGTATTTTCCCCTTAGTGCTGGCTAAAATTTCTCTTTGGGTACCAAATATTCCAAAAAACAGAAAAACACTTTGAATGTGTCATATTAGCATACTGTCCCGATTGAAAAACAGGTTGAAAGAGTTATTAGTAGTAGAAAAAGAGTAAAAGAACCAAGTAAATGTTATCATTTGATACTCTTGAGGGCTTGAAATGAAAGCAACTGGACTTCTTTTTGGTGAAAAATGTTTCATCTAGTAGCAAGCTTTTCTTCGGGAGAGCTAGCTCCTATGTTACATAAAAGCAGCAGCTCAGCAGGACGACACTGCTGACATTTGCACTTAAAGGAGAAAGGACATTCTTTTGATGATGCTCATTTTCACATTTTGGACTGAGAAGACTTGACGCTTTGAAAGAGGAGTAAAGTAGGCCATCTACATTGACTTTGAACGACCATTGTACAAAAGACGTAGCGGCCCGCGATACCACCTACAGTGCGGCCTTGAGAGCTCCTCCCAGGCGATTTAGCCCCCACTCACACCTAGAGTCATGTGACCTGAAGAGCTCATTTGATGGCAATTTCCAAGGCAATTTCTCACAAGCATTTCAGACCATGGCCCCTGTGATGATAATCACCAGTGCCTTGTTTCACACCTTCGGTCATGTAATGACTCGCATAATTAAGATTGGTTTATACGACCTTCAGGACCACCTCCCAGGATTTAGAACTGAAGAAGCATCTTGGATGGGAGGTGAGGGTTGTCACAAACCAACAAGCCCTCAATACTACTATGACCTACATGATTGAGAGGCTACATTCATATAATCCGAAACCTTTAGTTGTTTAGCTAACAGTATTACACCTATGTTAACTAGTTAAGCCTTGATTATATCCTATTAGGCTGGAGACCTGACGACCAAGTACTAATTCCTGTTATACTCCTTTGAAGTCCGCCTGCAGCCTACTGCCTGAGGTGCATATGAGCATATGTAATGCTAATGCTCCACAGACAAGTCCATACGGGGTGGAGGAAAAAAACAGGCAGGACCCGCACACTCACCATCTGATGACGAAATTTAAATTGCCCACACCCAATGGGACCACAGCGGACTCATAGATGCAAACCAGTGTAATCAAAGCTTTACAGTAGGCCAATTCATTGTTGGATCACAGTACACTGAAGATCTCCCACAGGTATTGCCTTCATTACTTACCCTTCATGCTGGAAGTGGTTAATAACCTCTCCTCTTAGTAGCAGCAATGTGTTTGCACAGAAGAAGTAATGAGAGGTGCACTTCATGCAGCTTCACTGTTCAGTCTGTGCCGCGCAATATGGCGGGTGGATAAAGCTCCGTTGACACTGTAACTTTCAGCTCTTTGTGTCAGTGTGCCATGTTTCTCATTATGGTTCTGTATAAGCTCTGCACTCTCGCGTATTGTAGTTTTTATTGAGATCTCACTGCATTTGACAGTGTGTGTGTGTGGGGTTTTTTTTTTCTTCCATCTTTGCATATTTTGCCGTGAAGTTGTCTATTTGCATACAGGTTCACGAAGATTTTTCTATTTTTAAAAAAAACAACTTTAAACAATCATTGAGCAAAAACTTTGGGCAGCTACTCCTTTTCGAAATCTTATTGAATAATCACAACTACATCACAATACCAGGAACTCATTTGCGTTTTGCTGGATTAAAACACTTCTTTTAATCATCTTCAATCAAAGTATGATTAGTGATGTATATATTTGTTTGAATATATGAATCTGTTTAGTCTGTTAAGTCTATAGATGTGGCAGCCAGTCCTGTTGGATATCTGAGACGATGAAGAGATGCTTTATTGGATTGCTATGGACAATAACAAAGCTGCTCTAAATCCCGTTCTTTGTTTATTGTTTTTTACTCGCCTATGCTCTGTTTTGTCCACCTCTGCTTGGTAGTCTTGTTGCCATTTTTTCCCTTAATAACAGTCGAGCTCTACACTGTAAGTATTTCCCTGCGTGTGATAGTGAAAATTACAGCACGGGAGTGTGAAAAATTATTTGGACACACTGGTGATTGACTTCTTCTGACCCTTGGATTGGCAAAATTTGCTAAACCACTTAGCTCACCAAAACAGTTATTTCTCCTCTATCCCATTAGATAAATATACGAGAGGGAGGGAGGGGGATTTGGAAGCAGTTTCTCTTAGCTTGCACACAGCACCAAATGTTGTTTTAACTGTTTAGAATGATGCTGCCAAATCGTAGAAGCTGGGTTGGTTTTGCGTTCTGATCTGGTTTGCTTCAGTATTTCAAAAAATGGTGAGAAATACCTCCTCACCTCCATGCAATTGATGTTATAAAAAGTTGGATCTATTGCACAAGTTTCAATCTTTTAATTAACCTTTTTTTTTCTTACTCGTTAAATAGTTTAAGCTGATCAGCTCAGTAGATTTGAACCCTTTGGTATTTTGATTAAGTAGCTTTTGTCAAATTTAATAGGCTATAGCTGTTAATTCCATGTGGCAGATACATGTTTAATTCTCATGGGGTAAATATTTATTGGATCAGGCTCAGATACACAAAATGAAAAGATTTGGATCAGTATCGGGCCAAAAAAAATGGGTTTGGGGTGGGGGGAATCTCGACTGGGAGACCCCTCGTGAACACAAGCACTAAAACCTTCAGCAAACTGTTAATATTTGTTGGGAACTGTGGCTTAATGAATTTCACAGGATTACAAAGCATAATTGGGTAGTGGGGGTTTTTTTTTTGGCTTGTAAGAAGGGACTGTATCAAACAAACCGTTGCTCAGTACCACTTTCGGTGTTTGATATTCAACCCACGCCGCTAGACTTCGGCAGCAGGAGGAGGTATCCTGAAGGTAGAACAAAATTAGTCACCTTCCTTCCACTCTCCACTACTTCTCCTTCTTTTCCCCTCCCTTTTTTTTCCAGACTCACCACAGGTAAGCACTACCTATAGCCTTTCTTCCCACAATTTTCTTCTTTCCTGCAATCATTGATTGTTTCCTTCCTTTTAGTATTTCATTCTTCATTCCTTCTTTTATCATCAACTTTCTTTTCCTTTTCCCCCCACTCTCCCTCCTGTTTGTCCCCACCTGCACCCAGTAGCCCCAAGTCTTCCTTCCATTCCCGCTACAACAATGGGAAGATGCTATTTTAAAAAGAGAGGATGAAAGCGCCCGACAAATGTCCTGTTGGGGTAATTATTTCCCAGAAATTCTTTCTGAACAAACTGTACTAAGCCAGCAATGGCTTTTGGTTTTCTCTTAGAAAAGCAACTGCATTGATGCCAGCGCCAAGAAAATTGAATAACTGGAGTAATTATTGTGTTCCTGATTTGCAGTACAGTGCCTGCCGTCATAGGCGCATTAACATCAGCAAATGCAGATATAACAGTGGAAGTTGATTGATGTTATGCAAGTTCATGATGATAGTTAATGGTCACCTCATTTGTGGTTATGCTGTGACATCATTGCAGTACTGCAGTCTTCTTCTGAACCATAGGTGTTGCCACTCGGAGAAAAATCTCTCTATCAGGGCTGATACTGGGTAAAAAAGTGATCAGTGTCTTGTTTTTTGGGGTAGTGTATTGTATGGTAATAGACACATATCACAATGCATTTATGTGTTGCTTGTATTTATCTGTGGAGTCTTTCCCCCATTGAATGCGTTCCCACAGCCTTCTGATTAGCTTGCTGCCCCAAGCTGCTAGCTCTCTGCCTGACACAGGTTGCATTGGCTGCAAGGCCTCTGGCCTCATGTCATGTTTCCCATTGGCCCTGAGGATGGGAGCTGTTGTCAGCCTTGTGAAACAAACAAGTTATAAGGGGGCTTGTTTTGCAGTTTGAGCTCCCTGATTCGGTAATTAGATGTGTTTTTGTGGCTAGCCCCCTTAGACAAAACATGATGGCCACTTCTCAGCCAAGGAGCATTTCACTTGTACATTTGACGTGTCAGCTGATAACAGGTTGTTGCTACTTAAGTCTTAACAAGACACTTAATTAAAAGGCACATTGAAAGCTACCCTTGATGTATAAACAACCTGTAATCATTAATGAGGTTGATTTTTGCTGATTGGCACCCTCTTTTCAGTTTATTTGTTGTTTATGTCACTCCTGCTGCCTTTGTTTGAATTACTCAGCATACTAATTAGCCACATAGCTTTAGATTGTAGTGAATATGATTGGGCTGCAGGGTAAAGAAAAATGCCTCCTTACAAGGGAAATCTGGCTGCTTAGACTACAGATTTAAAACTCAATGGTCAATTGTAACTTTATTGGAAATTGATTTGGAGCATGTCCACACATAAAACAACACATACATACACAAAAAAGAGAGGAAAAAACAGCCCAAGTTTTATCAGTAGCATTAACAAAGTACACTGTGCATCCTGTGTTTCCTGAACTCAGTGACCATGTCTTTAGATTTCAAGGTGTTTATCTTTAAAAATGACTCACCACACCAAGAAACAAACATAACAGGCCCATGGGAATACTCTTCACCATGAAGGAGGCTTACAATGAGTGTATCATCCGCATATTTAATGAAATGCCTGTTAGCCTGTGTACTACGACAGTCATTAGTATTCAAAATGTATAGTAAGGGAGAGGGACAACATCCTGTGGTGAACCAGTAGAAGAATTCAGCTGATTGGAAAAACAGCCATTTACTCTCACACACTGAAAACTGTTAGTTAAAAAGTCTAAAATGCAACCAAACTGGTTAAGAAGCTTATCAGCTAAAAGATGTGGCTGGATGGTATTAAAAGCTGAAGAAAAGTCAATAAACAGGAGCCGAGCATGGACTTTGGCCCCATCCAGTTGGCAATATAGGAAATTTAATAAAGTGACCCCAGCATTGTAAACGCTCCTACAAGGCCTGTATGCAAATTTCAGTGGATCAATAAGCTTTTCTACCTGCAGCAGAACCTCCATGCTGATGAGCTTTTCCAAGGATTTCATCACTAGAGATGTTAAAGCAACAGGCCTAAAATCATTCAGTGATGTAGGTTTTGTAGTCTTTGCAATTGGAGCAATAATCGACTTTTTCCATACCTTTGGAAGCTTCTGTTGCTGGAATGATAAGAGAAAGATGTTGCATAATTGCTCAGCATAAATTATCCAAGAGAAAAGAGAAAGTCCTTCCAAAATGTCCCTGTTCTTCTTCTTCTTCATAGACATTTTAATAAGTGTTCTGGCTTCAGGCACAAATCCCCTTTGAGGTTGCATCGAGAGCGAAACGCTGCCAAATCAGAGACATGGAGCTACCTGCTGTGGCGACCCCTCGTGGCGAGGGAGTAGCCAAAAGTATTTTCTTCACTGGCACTTGTAAAGGTTTTTTTTCTAAAGAGTCTGTTGAAAATGCCAGTATTTGTTGTGACTTGCATATTAAATATCTAATGTTCCAAATAGGGCTGGGCGATATATCGAGTTTTTTTAAAATATCGATATATTTTTATACGAGATATAAGATGTGACAATATCTTTTATATCGATATAGTCTATGTTACTTTATAATTATAGTTGTGGAGCCACAAGTTTGCCTCTCTTTTGTCCGCTTTTGTCTTTACGCAAGGTTACTCTGCCTCGCCTCTCCTTCACTGAACACAACTCCCCCTCCTCCCCCATCGCTTCACCTGCAGGCGGAGACAAGATGGACACGGCAAATCTCCGTTAACGAGTTACTGCGTATCGCCCCGTGCGTTGGGCTGGACGGCGTCAACGTGTTAACGAGCTAACCACGCTAACGAGCTAACCACGCTAACGCCATGCACGGCCTGAAATCCTTTCATTTTCTCAAAAATCGACAGTGCGCCTTATGTATGAATTCTGGTTGTGCTTGATGGCCGCGAACCGATTTTATGTGGAACACAGCGCTCAGCAATCTGTCAAAAACTTTTTTTGTTCGACTTTGGTAAGCTACGGAGCTGCACCGGCTTGATGGATTGTCGGAGCATTACGGCTACCGAGGAGCCTCGCGGAGTGATACGTAAGGTGCTTCGACGTAATATTACCGTATTGTGTGTGTATAAGGACCATAAATGGCACCTGTTAAGAGACACGGTTATGAAGTGAATTTCAAACTCCAGGCTGTCAGTCACGAACTTGGAAAGAGAGCAGCTCTGAAATCTGTCTTTGTTATTATGCTCAGCGTCTTTTAGTTTACATTTTGACTGCGTAATTGTGAGCTCTTTGTTATGCACAAAAACAACATAGTTTTCTTTTATTTATGGAGCATTATTATTTAATAAATGCTCATAATTTATTTTTGAGTAGTTTTTTTCATGTTTAAATCTATGCTGTATGTTAATAAAAGTGCCTGTGTGACATCTGGGACACAGCTTTGACTAAGAACTCTCTTTTTGTTCTTACCTTATGGCTTTAAAAAAATATCGAGATATATATCTTATATCGCCATCCAGCTAAAAAATATCGAGATATATATCTTATATCGCCATCCAGCTAAAAAATATCGAGATATGAATTTTGGGTCATATCGCCCAGCCCTAGTTTCAAATGAGACAACACTTACAGTTGCAGTCAAAGTCGTCTGTTAAATACGGTGTGCGTGTTCTTGAAGAATCACAAGGGCACCAAAATGTGTTGGTGTAAATTCACTGCACAACTCTGTTACATCCCCGCTGGTGTTTGGAGTTACTTGCTTAATTAGACCTGTTGTCAGGACTGTGTGTGGGTTTGTGTAAATGCTGCTTGATCATCCTCTCCCAGACTCTCAGGTTATTTTATTTTTTTTGTATCTTTTAGGGTGTGGCAAGACTAATTGCATTTTAGGCATTTAAATTACCATCTGTGTCCAGGTGACCTCGTGTCGTAACCTCATGCATATGTGATTGACTTCTTAAACAAGGTATTTGAACGACCGCTGTATTATAAACACAATTTGGTTCATTACATTTGGATCACAGACTGCAAAGAGTTGTAAACTTCTTTAAACACAATATTTAATGTGGTAACTGTTTTTAAGCTTCTAACCTTTTACTGCAATCTTTATAAAACAACTCTCTGAAGTCAGAAATCTAATCTCCACAGAGATTAGAAAATCTAATCTCTGTGGAGATTAGATTTCTGTGTGTCACTGTTATCCTTGAAATCTTCTTTCCACCTCTTTCAGGAAGGCGCATTGTGTTCTTGATTTTCCTTTTTGTTGTAGACAATGTGTCTTACTGTGGATTGTCTGTGAAGGTTCTCTTACTGTGGATTGGTTACCACCAAGGTCTTTAGAAATGTTTTTGAAGCAGTGTCTGGCTTTGTACCTCTAGAAAACCTCTTCCTATGTTCTTTGAGAGTTGTTGTGATCTGGGAATTGTTTACACAATAGGATAGGAACATAGTTTTTCAGCAACCAGAGTGTATGTAATTTCATTATAATGAGGAACACCTCTACAACCCACACTTCCAATTTCATTTCTGCAGTAGGAACCCTGACTGCAGTTTTGGAGGCATTGTTAGCATTTTGTGAGTAATCCTGGTGATTTCAATGTTTTTGTTGCAACTGTAACGACGTCTTCTGCTCTGCTTTGACTGACGGGCAGGGAAGCTGCAGAGTTTTTCATAGGCAAATTTTCTTTTAAGCAATGGTTCATCTTCATCATGAGGGTTGATTTAATAAACACCTTGGAGGGAAGCTTCTCTGATTGAAATTTTGTCTTAAGGGGAATTGTAAAGACACCATGAAATCAAATTAAAGTGAATACTGTGTGCTGTTTATACACCAATGATGGGGGAAAATCATTTTGTGGGTACTTTTATTTATTTATTCATTTATTTATTTATAATAGTTTGCTGTTTGCGTATAAAATGCCAAGGAAATGTTAATGAATCATCTTCCCCTGGAGGCGTATACTGATGATGTGGTAGGTGGTGCCTGCTCAGCCCTTGGGAGCAGACCAGTAAGAGCGGACGGGGCTTTTTAGAAGGAGAGCATCCTCTCTGGCTCCTCACATTTATAGGAAACACAGTGATGAGTAAGTGCTGAAGCACATACCACTATGCTAGCAATTTTATGGGAACTCAAAATCTAGCAAAATGCAAAAAAAGAAAACACCTAATTGGGACATGTTAGATCAGCTTTCTCCTCCTGCAGGGTTTGTAAGTTTTCTAAACGTTGTCATTCGTGGCAGACACGATGATGTGGGTTAATTGAAGTCACAAGGATTAAAAATGCCTTTGTCGTGATTTCTGCTCTTTGCTTGTGTATCTACATATATATAATATTCAGCCTGTGTGTATTGGGTAAAAAATGGTCCACACCTATTCTGATAAGGTCTACCTTGGAGTTAGCCCTTCAATAGATCAGTCTACCTGCCCCAAATGGGAAATTGATTTCCTCCGTTTTTCCTTACTCTCCCTCAGTGAGGCTAATTAGAAATCACTTGGCAGCCCACCTTTAAAGGAAATACATAAACATAAAAGCTAATATGTGGACTGTTATGTATTAGGAGTTTTCAAGGGCACATTGGCCTTTTCTCTAATAAAAAAGAAAAAGAAATCACTCATTCCCTTTCCCATTGTCTCCATACTAATATTTCCTCTTTCCTCATCTTGATCCCCTCTACGTGAGTTTTGTGTCTCTCTCACTGTAGTGTAGATCTAAGACTGGCTGTTAGCAGCGAGCCTGGTCTGTATCTGTGTTTGAATGCTCACCTGGCGTTATAAATCAAGAATGTGAGTCCCCCGGGTGCCGTCACCATTGCCATCAGTTCCACTGTTTTATTCATCTGCTCCTTTGTCTCTTCACGATTCTGCCCCGCATTAAATTTTGTGCATCTGTGTGTGTGGAGGGGGGTCAGAATGCATTACTGCAGACTGCAGGATAATCCAGGTGTGCTGTAGGGACTAGTGGGAGGGTGAAAGGTAAGCAGGAGAGAGGGATGTGACAAGGATTTGAGAAATGAGGTGGGGATGCTGAACATGACACGGGAAGGACATTTGCTTTTTGGTTTAAAGCATTAAAGGCAGTAATTTTTAAAGATACTGATTTTGTAAGCGCAGCATCGTAGCGGCAAAATCACCACGCACACAAGATAAAGACAACAGCTGCGCTGGCATTTCGGCTATATTTGTGTGTAAAATTATCATTTGACAAGAATGTTAGAAGCAACAGAAGGTCTCTCTTATTTTTTCCCTGTCACACAGTGCACAGCCGCTGTGAGGGTGACAAATCACAAGGAAAACGCGGTGCATGTGCTAACGATTCATTCCGCTCCGCTCGGCTTCTCTGACCACAGGATTTACAACAAACAAACAAACAAACAAACAAAACAACAACAACAAAAAAGAAACGTAGAGGAATATTAAAAAGTCACTCAATCTAAGTTTAAAAGTTGAGGTAAACTAAGTATATCTGCAGTGACTGACAACACAAAGACATAGTTGACATTTCCACATTGAGACAGCATTTTTCCCCCAGAGTCACCGTTCGTTTTATAAGCAGAAGCCAATGAAGACTCTTACTTCCAGAAACCTGAATATCCAAAATTTCTCATCTTCCTTTGCAGCTCTGCTGGGCTGTTTTAGTCACAGATGGGCAAGCGTTTACTCATGCGAGTCTGATAGTTGTGAATTTTTTATTATTAGTTGTTTAAAAAAAAAAAACACAGGTGAAGCCACTTGGGATTTAGTTTGAAACAAATGATGTGGGTGGTGCAGAAATTAATTCTCTCTGCACAGATACTTAGTTCATGTAGTCACAGGTGTAGCTACTCCAGCTTCTCTTACACAGGACTGAGTGCACTTTCAAAACCTGTTTGCAGCCATTAGCAACGCGAGGGGTACCTCGTATTGTTTATGTGAAGCTTAAAGTATAATATCAAAAAATAGGTATTTAAAATATTTTTACATTTAATGTGTTCGCTCGAGTGCAAATATATGTATTAATGATTTGATGACTCTTGATTGCATTTAAGGCATTTCTTATTTGTCATGAGAATTATTCATTTAAAGGAAGAAGCATGTGCATGACTGAAAAATGGGTATGTGGAAGCCTGTGTTGAATTGTGTATCCCCTTCATTGCTTGGACCTCACAAACACTCAAATGTGAAATGTGTACAAGTTGAATGTGGTTTTCTGCAAACTGAATGTTTATGTTGGTATGTTATGTTTGGTCAGCTGTTAGCAAGTATTGTAGCTTGTTAAGGTAGTTGCTCAGCATTCTATGGGAAGCACCCATCAGCTCTATTGCTAGGCTTCATCATTCAAAGGAAACAACATGTAACATTACCCATTCTAATACTCTCGTGGGCTTTTGTGACCTCACAGATGATATCTTACTCCCCTTTGCCTTCATAATGTCACCAAATCGGCCACCACAGTTAATAAATAAACCTCCACTAGCTATGACATTTACCTTTGTTGATGCTAACACCTGTATGACTGTGAGCACCCAATTTCCTTCCTTTTTGTCACATTTGAGAAGATAAACAAGTATGCGAATACACATGATTTCCCCTTCCCCATTCCCACTGTAAAAACAAAGGCCTGACAAGCAGCGTTGTCAAATGTGCATACGGTGAGCTCATCAGTGTGTTATGCACACAAAGCAGCTGCTTCAGTATGCTCGCACTCCCTTTTGTGCATCACTGCATCACTGAGGGTGGTTTGTGTGCCTGATTGTGGCACAGTGTGCGTGTTTGTATGTACATGCGCGTGTAACGGAGGCAGCTCTCCGCAGGGCTTGCTTAACTAAGATTAATTGCACCTAATCCACTGTGCCAGGTGGAACATAGACCGTGGTGGGTGCACTCACACAAACACGCAGAGACACTCACAAATAGGCACACACATCCCATTATAGCCTTGCTGCTGAAAATTAGCCCCGCACCTCTCCTGACACTCCGGACCAGACCACAACTCGATACCACCATTTACTTCCCGACAAGTTGCACATTTATCACTGCTCCCGTCTCCCGACAGATGAATGCACGGACGGACAGAATGCCACGACGGAGCTATCTGCTCTCTCACATCCGCACCAGCTGACCTTGACAATGCATAGAAAGAATGCGTTTGTCATCTTTCCTCTGTAGAGAAGAGGACGAGGACTTAATGTCTTCGAAAGTCGTTGTTAATGTATAGCTGTAGGAACAAGTGCACTGTGGAGTTTTACTGAAATAATGGGAAAGAGAGTGTTCCAAGGTCAGCGATATATTTACTGTACTGTATAGCAGGGCGAAGTTGATGATTGGCTACAGAAATTAATGGTGACAATGATTAATTTATTGTTAATAAAGTCATCTGTAGAGTGAATTGCTTGTAAATGAAAGCCTGCACATTACCATGCTGTTGGGAAATGCTGATTGGCCTGTCAGGTTACACCTGTCCTGGTTGGCAGTGTCATTAAAATGTGTTCACGGTCAGTGTGCTGGAAATGGTGGTTTGAAAATGAAATCCAGTCTAGAGAGAACTCGGGCGTCATACTTCAACAGTAAAGTTGATTTAAAATTTTTGCTTTTTTCAGGTGAACTTTGAGTAAAATTAGGTTATTACTTCATTTATTACTTTAGGTTCATTCATGATTTAATTTCTCAGGTGCGCGCACACACACCCAGGAGATGCATCAAACTGTCTTTTTCCAGTTGTGATTGAATACCAGAGGATTTTTTGACACCAGACTTAAATTAATAGGTTAATTCCTGGTTTCTTTTTTAGAGGAAGGAACACCGTTAGGGAATTGGTATTCATTAGTAAAATAATACATGGCAACAGGTTACTTTGTACTCTTGTAATTTACAGTCACACTAGTTTCCTCTATTCCCTTACAAAATAAAGCTGTTTACGAAGCAGGTGTGAAATGACTCCAAACTACATGGACTTTGCTTTTAGCTTCCTCCTTGGCTATGTTAGCTCTTATCACCCCAAAATCATGTGGCATTCCACAAGGATCTGGGTTCAGTCTCATGTTATTTTTGTGGTATATTATTATCTCATTATGTCATATTATTAGTAGTAGTTTGAAAACCTTTTTTTAATCATCTGTATGCTGACAACATTGAACTGTACCTCTCCTTTATATCTCAGCACATATAAATTAACCATTTTATTTTGTCTCACTGCAACTGGTGGCTGGATGGCAAATAACTTTATCATTCTCCAAACATCTAAGGTCTTTCCCATCCTTTCTGTCTCAAAAAGTGAACTGGAGACACTTGCTCATCCCTTCGTCTCCTCCGACTTGATCTTTTGTAATGCACTAAAACTCATGTATTCAGAACGTTTGTATGTTCTGTGTTGTTTTACCTGGTTTACTTTTACCTTGTATTTGCTCTTAAAAAAATTAATTTAAATTAAATACCCCTGTAACACTTTGTGACTGGTTTCTTGTCTTGAAGTGTGTTATATAATTAAGTTTTAGCTAGTTGCTTTTCCACCAGCAACCAGGTCACTAACATAGAACTGAATTCAGTGGATTGCCACATAGCTCTGCTTGTTGTTATCAATCACCGACCAAGCTTTCTGAGTCCAGATTGGACCAATATCCAGGTAAAATATTAAACTGGTGCATCCCTAACAGACACGCGCAGATTGACTTTTTTTTTTTTTTTTGATGAAAGACGGGCAGTCACCTTCTTTCTCTTCCCTCTGCCTATCACACTTTCTCCTTTCCTACCCTTGGTCTCCTCCCTTCGCTTTTCCCCTCTGCACCTCTCGGTTACTGTCATCATGTATGTCATAATGATGGGGAGCAGTGGCCTTCATTTATCTTGTGCCTGTGTTGTGCTGCAGATAATGTATCTACGCCTCTGCTTCCTGGCCTTTTTTCCACACCCTCTCAGGCCTGTCAGATGAAGTAGACTACTCTTTCATCCACACCACCCCTGATTTTTCAACCCATTATTTATCTCTTCACACTTGTTTTCTCACCATTTATCCAAAATGGGGTTTTTGTTGTTGTTTTTTTTAAATAATTATTTGCTAATCTTGTCATTTTTAGATTTCATGTTCTTTTTGCTAAATATGCATTATTTAGATGTGACAACATATGTAGGTTGGGGAACTCACTCACAGAAAGGAAAGAGAAAAGGAAAGTTTAGTATACTTGGTTAGGTTACACACTGACCACACTGATTGGCAGTGGTTGTGAAGGACCATCATACCTGCTTAAGGACATCTGCTATATCAACCCTGGCTAAAGGCATCTCCTGTACCTGCGTGTGTCTGTGTAGTGTGCATGTGCGTGCACACATCTGGGTGTACTTGTGTTTGGATATCGCTGCCTGGAAGTGTAGATTGTTTGCCTGAGACAGACAGAAGTGGAGATTGATTTAATGAATTAGACTTTAGACAAAACCTAGCTATTGTCTTTAGTGGCTGTTAATTAAGCAAACTATATTTGCAGGAACTTGTGCATTTGCATTTGTCATGTTAAAGGTCCCATGCTGTTAAATTTGACTGGGCTTTACAGAATCAGAGGTGTGAAAAGTATTAACTGATTACATTCCTCCATCCTTATATTGCTTCCATTTTTGCATGCCAGGAATAATTTTTTAGCCAGTACTCCAGCAGAATTGAAATCAGCCAATAGTTGTTGAACTATAACAAATCACGAACTGACAACTAAATGGGGTTTCTGTCATTGTAGAGATGTGAACTGGGGCAAATTAATGTTATGTGGCCTATGAAGGAAGAATTGACAGTTTTGTAGAGAAACCCTGAGTTGGTTGAAGAAAGGTTGTCTAAGTTGGGGGTCTTCTGGAAGAAGAAAACTCAAACTTTCCACTCAGAGTTCTCACTAAATCTGCCTTTTAGCACATGACCCCACTGTTAAACTATACGTATTACTGTGTGACTGTTAGGGCCGCCACGATTACTCGACTAGTCACGATTACGTCGACTATCAAAATCGTCGACGACTGATTTAATAGTCGACGCGTCGTTTGAAGCTTTGTAAGATCACAAAAGACGCAGGAATAAGTAGTAGGATTTAAGAGTGTAATAACGGACTGAAACAGAAGATGCCAGCTGCCGTTAAACCCCGAAGAAGAAGAAGATGCGTCCCAGAATTCATAGCGCAGCCCAGCTCAGTTTCCAACAATGGTGGCAGCTAGTTTGTTTTAATATTACTCTTATTATTCTTTCTGGGTCACAAAATTAAACGTTTAACATATTTTCAGGCGAGAATGTAGCTGTGTAAACCTCAAATATCTGCTCAGTTTATCAAGACACCACATATTTTCAAAAGCGCTCCGACGTTTTCGGAGACGTCTGTTACCCACTAGCTCGATAGCTAGCCGGGGGCAAGGCTCACTAGAGCCTGTGAGAACACCGGACTCCCGGCAAATCGTTTTCAAACCCACCGCCATCTTTCGCTACTCAGGTTAAATATATATGTCACTTAGATAACTTAAAAATGTTATTGTTTGGCTTTTTTTAGTATTTTATTTGTTCCTGAGTAAATTGGTTTGGCTGAAATTAAAGTTATAGTTTTTACACCGCTGTATAAACGTCAAGCAGACAACTGATTATCAGAAGTGTAAGATGCTCGAGAATATACTCCGGTGTCCCGTTATATTTTAGATAGCAAGGAGTTTATTAAACTTCACCGAAACAATCTGCAAATTTCATTTAAATTTAATAAACTATCTTGTCTTTATTTTTAGTTAGCACATACTTTAAACACTTAAAGCTGTAAGCTAATGATAGTTACATAAGAGCAGATGCATGCTTGTGCAGTAAGCTGTAGGTTTTACGTCCAATGGATGCATGCTCTGATTAGTCGACTAATCGCAAAAATAATCGGTGACTAGTCGACTATCAAAATAATCGTTTGTGGCAACCCTAGTGACTGTTGTTGTTTGGTTAATCTGGTAGTAAAGGGTCAGCTGTAAAGCTATAAGCACAGGTGGGTAGAATCAGTGATGAAGGAACAAGCGTGATGAAGGTTGGTATTGTGAGCTTAAAGTGCTAAAGAAATCCTGCGAACCTGGGAGGTCATGAATAACTCATAAAAAAGGGCTACAGCCATTAAATTTGAGTTCCACATGGGCTTTGTGGGCTGGGAATGAATGGATAGCATTATGGATTTTGTCTCAGTTGCATCTCATGGGTACAGCATATAGACATGCACTGCATTTGATGATGGCTAATCTTATTTGTCCTTGAGAGTAACAGCATGTCCATCATTTCCTTGTTTTATTGTGGAGACATTATTTTCACTTTCTGCGCTGGTCATTTTTCATTGTTTTCCCAAATCTGGACAGGGTATGAGTGAAGAGTTTTTGGACTCTGCAGATAACCTAGAATTTTTAACAGATTTGGAGAAGGAGAGAAGTACAAACATTACTGAGTCTGTTTAGGGAATCTGAGGGAGTAGCAAGGTTAGATGAAGGGTTTGGCAAACGGGGCAGCAGCATTGCAACAACAAAGAAGAGAAGGAAGTCGGCCTCAAAGCCTAAAAACATTCAGATTATCTTTGTCCTCTGAAGTAGACGTAGTAGTGGATGCAGCGTTGTTTAGTTGCATATGGGGTTAAGTCAAGCCTGGAGTATTTATAGAATGCTTAGTGCTTGTCAGAGAGGCTTTTAAAGAGAACTGCAAAATAAATGTGTAAACACAGAGATGGTAAGAACCACTCTGTTTTTACCTTCCAAAACAGCTTGGCATCCTTGTCGCAAAGTAAATGACTGTCAGAATGGAGTGCAGAGTAAAAGTGGGTTGTCAGCTGTGTTGAATGAATGGGTCAAGAGTGTGGACTTGTTCAATGAGGGTTTGTGCTCCGGGGCCCTGAGGGTGAGGTGGGGGGGGAGAAGAACAACAGCCTTCTTCACTCAGCAGTACGCTGGTAGAATACGATGTCTTTAAATTGTAAGCTAAACATTTGTTTTGTTTTCCTCGTGGCTCTAAAGTATTTATGAAATGCCAAAATGAGTGTGGTTTGCTGTCACTGTGGAGAACATATGTGGAAATAGGGGTTTTCAGTCTGTTCAGTACAATCAAAAGTGTTACACTTCATGCACGAACTGAATCTTTTTTTGTATGTGTGTGTTTTTCAAGTTTCAGCTTGAGGTGTTAATACAAATTAGAAATGCATTATATATGCATAGCTTGATATTTCTTAATATTGAAGATATTTCTTAACATATTCTTTCTTTCTCTTTAACTTTCCTTGATAAATGCACCATCTGAAAGTCATAATTTTAATTTCATTGCGGCTTCCAAATGGATTTTTCCCCCTATAACGAAAATGTATTTTTGATGGAGGTCTGATTGGCCCATTTATCCTTATTTTAAACTATTAAAATGTTCTATTCGCCAAATTCGGTAAGTAGTGGGAGGAAACTGAGGGTAAAGAAATGTCGCTCTCCCAAGCTTCAAACACTTGGCACCATTGTCTGCTACTCACCTGCTTAACTTGACGCTGGTGGATGTAAACTTTGGCGTGTGTGTGTGTGTGTTAAACCGCAACAGACTTTCCAGGCAAGGCCCCGTCAGCCTGTCAAGGTGGTGATTAGAATGTGTTGTGACACACAGATACGTGCAGCCTCACATTCAGAGACCCACACACGCTCACACACACCTTGCTGCCCGCACAGAGATGTTGTGGCCTGCAGCAGCATGCAAGGTCCAACGCAGTTCACCTCTTGTGTCATTGAGTATTAGAGTATGGACTGTCTGTCTGGTTCATGGCGGAGACACACACACACACACACACACACACACACGGTAGTACGTTGTTGGTTATGACTCTGAATGTTCCTCCCCAAGGTAAGGAGTTTTGCTCCCTACTGATAAACACCTCCAGTCTATCATACATACATACGGCTTGTCCATCCTCAAGCTTCACGTCTCTCACCTTCCTTTTCCACACACACACACACACACACACACACACACACACACACACACACACACACACACACACACACACACACACACACACACACTCTCTCTCCTTTCCAGATGTCACACTTTTACTCTCTGCATCACATCCTATTTCCTTCTCAATTTTCTGTTGAACTCACAGTTCCTCACATACTCCTTTAAACACACTTTCACTTTGTCTCTTGTCTAAATACACACACACACAATCAAGCAGCACTAAGGGAATGGACAGACTCATTCCCCGTCTGGCCTCAGAACCAGATTGATTGATAGGAGAGGCGGCAGGGCAGCAGAAATGAGTGAGGAATAGCAAATGGTGGGGCACGCTCCCACCTCCACGCCTTGATGATATTGTTAAATTGGCTGTTCTTGGGCTAATGCTGCTGTTATGTCCACAGAATATTACTGGCTTCCCTAGTAAAGCAACAGGGGGGGAGAAAGAAGTCCTCTTTCTGTCTCTCTTTCAAAAAGTCCATATTAACTGGAGTAGCTCTCCAGCTATTCTGGTGAAGTAGAATTTGTGTTGTTCCTTAGCACGACTAAATGTAGTCTCACCCTTGGTGGATGAAGAAAGGGAAAGGAGGGAAAAGAAAGAGCACGATCATCTATTATGTGTGTGCACCCTCAAGATAATTAATCCACATGATACTTGTGAGCCTGTAGATGATGCACGCTGCCTCTTTCATTTTGTCTATGAACTGTTGTGCTGTAAGTACTATATTGAAGGTAAAAGTAAAGTAGGCACAGTCATAGTTGAAAGAACAGAACATTATTCACGTCAGATTACTCTAGCCTTTTTTTCCTCCCTGTTTTGACATTCAGGAAGTACAAAAGCTTCTCTTTGTCGTGTATGAACCTCGAGTCCCATGATGTGTTTGTAGCTTTGACTTCTTATCTCTTTATGACTCATTTTTAGGTATAAAACAATATGTCAGTCAGTGCGTAGATCAAAAATAGGCACCGGATAATCAATTGGCCACTCAGAGTAAAAATGTTCTTTCATTATTTATTTATTTTTTTTGGGGGGGGGGGGTGTCAGTGTTTTCCAAGCATGTACCAATCTGTCTTGCTTGTTGACTGATATTGACTATTGGCAAATAAGATGGCATTTACAGGTGTCAGCGAAGGATATTTATCTGTGCTGTCACGTCAGTTTTGCCCTTGGTAAAGGTTCAGAGAAAGTGTGATGAAGAATACTTGTGTCATAATAGAGAACAATACAAAAATAGGGAAGATAAACAGGTATCAGCTGATATAGATAAGTAAGCTAAATAAATATATATAGATGTAGAGAGAGATTTGTTTATCGGTGTCAGTTGATACAAAAGAACACAGAATTTCACTTTAAGTGCATACAGTTTTTTATCTCATCAATAAGTGTCAGTTTGTTACTGGTGATTATATAACTATAAAAATAATTGTTTTTAGCACCTATGTTATCAGGCAGATTGAAAGATCTCCAGAGGTTTATGACTTCCAATCAGTGTTGAGTCGACACAGCTAAGATGCCACGCAGTTTGTTTTGCTGTTTGTTGTTCTTTTTTTTTTCCTCCACAGCTGTAATTTATGGTTTATGAACAAAGAAGGTAGTGGTCCTGTGCCATTTACAAGACTCTTGTATCTTCTATTAGATTTTTGTAGTGGATGCCTCTGCAGGCCTGCCACTGGCTGGTTGTCTCACTCGCCCCCGAATCTCACTTTAGCTCTCAGGCTAAGAGACAGTTGATTTTCTTCATGTGTCTTCTGTCTTTGTTTCTTCGTCTTTTCCTTTCTGACCTGAGTACAGTCGGTAGGAGTTTGTTTGCAAGGCGGCCTGTCTGCTTGAGTTTCGTCTGGAAGCCGAGTGTCATCCAGTCGAGTAGAGTACACGTCAGTCAGTGTGAAGTTGGTGTAAACTTTGATTAGTTTGAACACGCGGTAGTCTTTTCCCATTCACATGGTGTCATTTTAATGTTAAGAGTATTCAGATACACAGACTTAATGACATGCTGGGATAATCTGCTGGAATAAATATATTTTAATTTTTTCTCACCATCACTTGCAGTGGTGCATGCATGCATGTATTTTCAAATTATGGAAATGTAACAAACACAAAGGAAACACATTCAAATTGTGCAAAATAGAAGAGAAAAACATCCCCAAAAAGTTCAAATTCAAATTAAAGAAGGCCCATACAAAAGTATCCGCTGAATACTAATTCTACTATTTCTGCAGCATTTTTATTATTTGACTTTCACCTTTTGTGAATTGGGGGTCTTTTTGTTTGTTTTCTGGGTTGTTTTTTTTGCCCATGCCTCACATTGTTGAAGTTTTAGTGGGAAGAATTCATATTATTCCAGAACTTTTAAAAATGACAATAGTCTTGAAGGAAATCTGTATATCAATCCAAATATGAATAATAATTCTGAGGAATCAGAACCACAAACCCAGTGGGTTAAAGCATTTTTACTGAGGCTCATATATGGCTGTCCCTTTGTTTCTCTGTGCCCCATTGCCTCTTTGCTGCTCAGTTTGTCCTACAAGCTACAGGGGGAAAGACACTATTGAGACGGCGTTTCTTTCGTTATGGAGGCTGCTCCACTCTTTTGAAATTCCGAGTACTTCAGATATGATTTCTTAACCTTCTAAAGATCAGTGACTTTTCACTTGAGTCTTAGATTTCTGCTCCTCTGTTAAAAAGAACCTCCCTGTAAATGCTTCTCAAGGATACTTAGACTTTTGACCAACCTTTTCATTTTAAAGAAAACGCTGAAATCCACCCTTGAATCTAAACTGTAATATCGACTGCAGAAAGACCCACGGACTTTGAAGTTGTCTTGAATGCCTTATAGATCAACTCGTTTGACAGAGATCCAAGACGAGTGATTGAGAGTGACACGTTTTAACATTCAGCAAGGCTCGATGGTGTAAAGTCACGCTTTAAACAACAGGCCGTTTTAAGTGGTGTCGCGCCAACACATGTTCAGCTCTTGCAGCTTTTGAGATGAGAGATGAGATGAGATAGCCTTTATTTGTCAGTTGCTGGTCTTTTGCCCACAACCGAGATGACAGACCTTGCCGACCGTACATACAATACACAAACATCACATTGGGGAGACAGGTCAGGCTAGGTAGCAAGGAAAAAAACATCGAAATGTGTAACACAAAAGGATAATACAGGAAATCATAGATATCAACACACCATAGCACAATAAACACAGACAAGCAACATGGGAAAGTGTTCCAGTGTGTACATCTGATCTGGGACCGCTGCAATCTTCGACTGCGCCTCCAGCTGACCCGATGTCCACATCAGAGGGGAGGTAAGCGTTGGAGGTGGCGTTGGATCCGGGGTAGGGAGGGTGATGCGTCAGTGATTGCTTATCAGTATCAGTATATGTATGTGTTTGCGTGTCCATAGTTCAGCTGAGACAGTGTCCTTCGCCCTGCCAGGCTAAGTAAACAGTCTTCCAGCCAACCCAGGTGGCCTTGTAGGGAATGGGAAGGAACAGACTCAACACAGTCGTTATCAGGGAGTTTTTGTTCGGCTCCAGCCTTGAGCCCACAGCTGGCACCGGGTAGCCGCATTATGATGGTGATTTTTCTTTTGCAACACCTCATGAGAATTTCAAAGCTGTTCTTTAACACTCCGACACTAGTCTCTCAATCTCCCGTTGGAGAACTGCGAGCTTCCCCATGATGGTATCAAACTTGCGTTCCGTGGTGTTGACATTCTTTTGCTCAGAGAGCCGATTCTGAGAACTCACGACTGCAGTCAGCTGTTCCACGATGTAATCCAACTTTCACTCAAAGGTGTTATTCTGAGCAGGCCTCTCCTTGATGTAACCCAATATACGCTCAGGGGTGTTATTCTGAGTATTCACGGCAGCTGTAAGCGTCTCCAAGGTCTTAACCATGCTGCTCTCAATGAGCCCGTTCTGAGAAGTCGCGCCTCGTCCCATCGTTTCAATCCCAGCGGGCAGCCTTGGGGGGGTTTGAACAGCCGGTTCCGCTTTCTTAATTCTCCGATAAGCCAGGGCCGAGCCAGCTCCGATCAGCAAGAACCCTGTTATCATAGATCATCATATTTTTTTTATTTATTTATTTATTTTGATGACGACCTTCTTAAACCATCACTTAAGAAGATCATCACCAGTTGTTTAAATCTGCAATACAGTCATAAGGAATAGGAAATATGTGCTGAAAGCAAAGTCCCGATTGAGCTGCATATTGGACACAACAAAGATTAGAGTTGCGAACTAGGAATTGAAGGTGGTGTTGAGTTAGGGAGGAGAGATGGCCAATTGGTTTTCCTACCTCTGTTGTCAATCGCCCAGCCTTTAGCTTTTGTATCAGAGACAGATCACTTTGTACACAATTTCCCTGCTAATGATAGGGTGCTGGGCTGGTGCATGCCTCAGTGGAGCCTAAAAGGTAAGTACCCATACTGATGGGCATAGAAGTGCACAGACAGATGCTGTATTTAGGTGGCAGGCTGCCTTGAGCTCTGTCTGTCTTGGAGTCTGCTACTAGCCAGCCCCCGAGCAGAGCCACTCTCCAACAGACTTATTATCCTTCCATCACCATCACTCCCTCCTTTCCTCACGCTCTTTTTTGCTTCTCCTGTTACCCTTTTCTCCCACTCTCTGTTTTAATTCTCACCTACTTCTTATTTGTCACCATTCAGTCAGAATTAAAAACTTGAATGTTATAGACACACACTTTAGAAACACACAAACACACTTGCAGATGCTACCTGAAACCTCCTCCTCCTCCTATGATATGTACCAGAATTGCTACAGTCTCCCAATTTCTCTCTCAATCTTCATGTACTGCATCTTCCTCTATTTCTCTCCTACTTTCTCATCCTCCTCCCTCTGTTTGACTCTGCTTCCTTTTGTCTCACTGACCATGTCAAACACTAAATAAAGGGGAAGATTTAAAGGATAGACTGTTACGTCCAGTTCATCAATTCATGTATGGGGCCACAAAAAGGGACTGTTCCCATCCACTGCTCCAAGCCAAATGTTAAAATTCAGTTCAAGGAGAACATTTGATTGATTATTTTCTTTGTTTTGTTGCAAGAAACAGGTTTGTGGGAGGTTTGCTTCAAGAAAACTTGAGATTAATGCAAATCAGATGGGGTCCCTTGCATCGCTTTGGATTTTAGTGATTCAGAAACCTCAGTGTTTTTAACACTCCATGAACTCTTGGAGGTCAGCTAATTACAACCAAATGAAATGTTAATATATTTTGACTTTGGCTGATCTCTGCTTTACATAACCTCAACTGCCAGGGGTCAAATTTTGACCATAAGGCAGAAGATAAAAAAAGAAGTTCACCCATTAAAAAAAAAAAAAAAAAAAAAATTGTTTTCTTCCCTGCCTTATTTTTCTTTGTGTGTTCCCTCTCATCCCACTTCCCCTCTTTAACACATTCCCTCCATTTCAAGTGTCCTTCATTTTTCCCAGCTTTGCTCTTTTTTTCTTTCCCTTTCTGCTTTTCACCCATGCCTCTTTTCAAACCGCTCCAGTTTGTTCTTGCTAACAGCCCCAGTAGGAGAAGGATGTGCTCTACAGACTGGGGTCTAGGGGGCCACAGCTGCCCAATCACAAACTGATTTATCAACCTCCTCCAGCCAGCCTGCATAGAGATACTGTTTTGCTTGCTTGCTTTGGTTGTTACTTACAGCCAGCGAGGCAGGTTGTTTGTATTTGTGGCTGTGCATCCTTAGGATGTGTCTGCCATAATGAAATGGCTCTCCCCAAAATGCATCTTGCCTTCTCTCTGTTAGCTTAAGCCTGTCTGTGTCTCTGTCCTGCCGTTCTCTCCCCAGTACGATGTATTAACTGACATAAGTAATGAAAGGCTGACTGGTGAACCCAGCTGATGTTTGTTTTAGAAATCTCCACCACAGCCACTTGATAACAGAAGATGAAGCTTTTGTTTTTCCTCAGTTTCATTGCATTCGTCCTTCACATCCTGGTTGCTCTTTTTCTTCACCATATTTATCATTTTTCTCACATCTCCTCTCTCCCATTACTCCCTCCCCTTGTTCATACACCATGTAGAGTTCCAGATGGAGAACAGATATTCACAGTTTCAAAAAAAAGAAGCTGATTTCAGTGAACTGATTTTTTTTCCCCTTCTTCTTTGTCCCATTTCCCTGACTTTCCCCTCCCTTCCTCTCTATTTCTTCCTCTTCCTCGGCCTCTAGTCCAGTACCAGATGGAGATGATGCGTTCTCTGCGTCACGTCAACATTGACCATCTGCATGTGGGCTGGTACCAGTCCACCTACTATGGCTCCTTTGTCAGCCGAGCGCTGCTCGACTCTCAGTTCAGCTACCAGCACGCCATTGAGGAGTCAGTAGTACTCATATATGGTGAGTAGTCCTGTACAGAACACGGCGTAAAGACAGTTTTTTTTTTTTTTAAATCATTTTGTTTACTTTTGTTTGCAAGAAATTGGCAAAACATCAAATATATTTTACTATAGATGAACAGACAGAACATTACAAAGAATTTGAATATAAATAAAAAAGATTCATGGTATAGATGTTAAATTAAAAATTCATCAATTTAAGTATAATTTACTTATTATACTTTTTCTTATATTCTTTCATACTTGCACTGGCGGTGGATGCTCATATTAAATTTGCATAAACATTTAAAGAATAAGAGCAGCTGAGCCTAAAGTTCAGACTGTTCAAAGCACTTGATCTCTGATATTTTGTTTCCTTTTGCTCCGTATGATGTCAGTGAGAGTGGGTATCTCTAATGTGTCAGGTCCACAGCTGTGACTGAGTATAAAAGCCCCCACGAGAAGAAATCTGCCTTAAAGTAGGGGAATGGAAGCTGAAATGGCTTATTTCGCACAGTGGATAAGCCAAATTATTTTGAACCTTTAATAATGTAAAGCTGCCCTAGTGGGGTTCAAGAATTAAAATAATTGGAAATTTGCATAATAGGTCCCCTTCAAGTTTATGTTGTGTGTGTTTTTAAGAGCCACAATAAAGGTGTAAATCTTGGACTGTCTGTTGCTGTTACATTTAAAAAAAAAAGTTGTATTGATAATGTGATATCAAGCCAAAAGGAGAGAAGGGATCCACTGCTGTATTTGTCACATGTCCTAAAGCCATTCAAACCTTTCACAGGGCACCAGTACTGAAAGAGACTCATGCTGGTGGAAAGTCATTCTAGTAAAGTTGGCCCCACAAAGTACTGCTGAGTCCTCATGAAATAAAGTAAACACAGCAACATCAAAACACTCACCCTAGGCCTGAAAGCAGAAAAGCTTGCTTAGTTTCAGTAAACATGGTCGTTATCTGTTTTCTTTCACTTGCACCAAAATGGTGCCTCTACAAGAGAGTTGATTACAGTCATTTATGCTTCATTGTCACTCAGGTTTCTGCCATGATTAAACAACCACATGTCAAATTTAGTCTCTTTAATCAATAGGTATCCAAGAATAGGACTGCCACTGAGAAGTCTTAAGATATTTTGCTGCGGTGCACTTTTAGAAACTCAGCAATAAATCAGTCTGACAGATGTAGGAACAGATTAGTGGAGGTAAGCACAGATGTTTAAAAAACAATCTAATTCTAAGCGTCATGTGCCTGGAATTAGATTTTTGTTTCAAGATGGATTTCTGCAAGTTCTGCATTGTCATCAAGTCTATATCATCAAGGAGACTGACGATTATTTATAGAGAGTTTTTATTTTTGTGCACATCTGCAATAGTACAGATTTAGATGGAGATGACTTTTGGCTTTTGACCTTACAATAAATTCTGTTGATGCCGTGGTCTGGAACTCTTGTGAGGGAAAGGCGGGCTCGCAGAAGACTGGATTAACTATGTAGCCTGTAGCTGCTAACATGAGACCAACAGGCATTATGTGGGTTCACCTGCTTCACACTAAAAGCCTTTAAAAGCTCCCCGGAAATGCTGAACCACCCCAGATGGTGTAAGGATTTAAATGACAGCAAAACATGACAGAAAATGAAAACCTGTCACTACTTAGTGAAGTGTTAACTTCTTAGTGTCTAAATAAATGGAATTTTATTGCCACACCAAGTTCAGAGGGAGCATATTAATACATTACATGGATAAGTGGACAATGAAATGGATGATAATGGCGATTGTTTTGTCGTTCCTGTCAGAGTGCTGCTGTTTTCTTTTATCCATCCATCCATTATTTTCCACTTATCTGAAGTCAGGCTGTGGATGCAGCAGGTTAAGCAGCGTATTCAAGAAATCTTTCTCCCCAGCCATGTTCCCCAGTTTCTCCTGGGGGATCCCAAGGCATTCCCAGGCTTGATAAGAAATCCAGTCACTTGAGCAGGTTCTGGGTTTACACTGGGTTGTACGCCCAGTCAGGCGTGCCCAGTCGTCATCCAAACCAGATGTCCGAACCACCTCAACGGACTCCTTTTGACATGCCCTTGACAAATTGCCAGGGCGTGTCATTTGTGCGTCCGTGTGATCCTGGGAAGTGTGTTGTCCAAGGCCTTTGTCACAGAGGTGGGACCGGACAGCGAGCAATTTGGAAAATTCTAAAGAAACCGATTGTTTAGAGGTGATTAACCTCACCAGCGAGCATCTGATGGCCAGGCCTGCCTCCATGAGGCCTGAAAACTAGCATGGATCTGCTACCCTGTGGGCCCACCTTCTGCAGAGGCAGGCGTTGGTGTGAGCTGCAGATTGAGCTGGGCAGTAGGCAAAGGCAGGGGTGTTGGTGTGTGGACCCTAGACATTACAGAGGACATGGACCAACACATTAAACTTTTCTAAGCTGAGGAATCAAATATAGACACTGTCAGTATGCCACACTGTGTCAAGAAAGTATTTCCTCTCTGTATTGCTCATTTTGTTTTTCTCCCTCAGGTTTATGAACCGAAAAATAAAAGTAAAGCCAGGGTGACACAAAAAGACTCACAAGCTCACTGAATTTAAAGCAGTCTTTCATTAAAACCGTTCACAGTTTATCCAGTTACTTCAAGTCTAGAGTCAGACAATAAAGAGGACTGTAGTTTAAAAAAAATCTCAGATTTAGGAAAATAAATGTATTCTGTGCTGGGAAATTGCTAATGAAAACAACTTTGAATTTCAAGGTTTAAGTAATGCTGACTGTCGAGGAGCTCTCCCTGCCCTGTTCTGTCTCTTTAGCATTACTCCTGGGTTGTATTGTTTTTAGATTGTAGACACTCAGTATTGACAAAGATTAAATTTGACCATTTTAAACATGCAACCCTCTGATCCAGTCATCCCAGAAAGCCATTTAGCCAAGCAGTGAGCGTCCTCTCATTCCAAAGGAGTGCGCTGTTATGTCAGTCAATAATGCAGCGCTTAACAGATCACAGTGCCTCAAAGGAATTGACATTATATCTCCGTTTAAAGTCAAAAGGAAAGAAAATTGATTTCCTTTTTTTTTTTTTTTTTTTTTTGTTCTGTTTTTCATTAGCTCACCGTTCAATTTACGTCGATTAAGGAATCAATCCCGTGGCCAACTGGCGGCGTTAATGGCTTCTGTCCAGTGACAGCACAGAGTTAAAGCTGGTTGTTAAACCAGTTGTTTGAATGTGTTCAGTGCAGTGACTGTCTTATTTGAGGTGAAAAATTGAAGAGGTTAAGATGGACCAACGCAGAGCTAAGCAGCAGCAGCTCTGTGCAGTTTCCTTCTGTGTATTTGCAAAAATAAAGACAAAAGTCTAACAGTTTACTGCATATTGACCAACAGAACTGATGTATAAAATCATGTGTGTACCACTTGGCACAGATTAGTGTCTGTGGGAAGGAAAAGATAAAGGTTCCGTGTCCAAATTCACGAGGCTCCTGGGGCTTCAGGCTTGATCATGCAAAATGTTAATTAAGCCATCAGGCTTCCTCCAAGTATAGGATGGTTATCTTTAGTGAACTGTTGCTATTAGCAACCACTCTCAGTGGAGATGACCACATGAACTGAACTAGCTAAGTTGTAGGTAAAAAGGTGGATGTAGTTAAGACCCATTTTCTGCAGGTAATCTGAACAGGAAGTGAACTTTGTTTTTTCTTATTTGCTGCTTTTACTTTATTTTAGTGTGTTGAATTGATTTTTATAACAGAAGCAATTTTGTAAGTGCTCTTCTTTTTCCTACTTTGTATGCCAGTACAAGAATAGAGTTTTCCATCCCGAAAATTGGGGAGAGGACATACTGACGGAATCTGAAAATTCCCTGAGTCATTGTTATAATGGCTTATCTGCAGATGAGACCCTTTTAACAGGATCTTTTTGTTCCTCATATTTTCACTTTGGGGACATGCACGTTTTTGGCTCAGTTTGACTGTATTAATCTGTAAACTGTGGCTTTTCTTTAGAGAGGTGTAAAAAGGAGTCTGCTGGAAACCACATTTCAGAGTTATTAAGGAGAATACTGTGCATTATGATTAAGCTACTGTGGCCTATGATGATGGCGGTCACAGTGCAGAGACACACCACTCTTTTCCGTGCATGGAAAGGAAGCTAATTATTATTGTTGACATGTCATGCTAAGTTGCTTTTGCAAATATAGTGCTTAACTTTGGCTTTGGCTTAATAGCTTGGCTTGTCAGTTCTCTGAAAATTAATCATTAGGCTTTTTCATTTATGAAAATTGTAAAATTTAAGGGTTTTATGATTCTCAGTGCTGAAAAATTGGATATCATCCTAGTCCGTGTTGTACATTTTGAAACATCCCTGTTTTATCACTGTATTCAGGGTGAATACTTTTCACGTCTTTAAGGGGGAAAGAAAATCAAAAAGAAAAAACAATCCCTCTCTCACTCAGGATTTCACATATAACAATATGAGTCGTGAAAGCAATCTATGTCAAAACTGTGTTCAATAAATAGAGCTGTCGTGAAACTTCCAAAATGAGTCCAAAATTGCATTGTTGTATTTATCTATTTATTTGAAATGGGCAAAATGAAAACCATGAGTTTGTTTTCTGCAACCCATATGATTTAAGATGGTTATTGCAGGTTTTTTTCTTCTTTTTTTAAAATCAAGCTCTCACCTCTGTCTCATTCTAGATCCTATAAAGACGGCTCAAGGCTCCCTGTCTCTCAAAGCCTACAGGCTTACCCCAAAACTCATGGAGATCTGCAAAGAGAAAGATTTCACACCTGAGGGGTGAGTAATTCAGGACCAGAACACACAGCGGGATACTACTCATGCTACTACTTTTACTTTGTTGACCATGCCCACACAGAAATGCAGATATTCACAGATAACTATATGTATACACATGAGCTGCTATTGCTTATAGGAATTGAGAATTATTATTATTATTATTATTATTATTATTATTATTATCATTATTAGTGGGGTTTTTTTCACAGTTCCAATTCTGTTTATTCAATGGATGCAAATATGGCCTTTGCATCCTCAGGGGAGGTATTTAGTAGCAGTTGAAGATGGATGCTGATGATGATGATTTATCATCTCGCCCTTGCCCGTCAAACAAATGTACCATGTTTACACTTTTTCTGACCCCAAGGCTTATCGTAATTGCTTTTAAATTGCTGCTAAAAACGTCTGTAATGAGGGGGACTATTTTCCTGGCAGTTCAGGGTGGTGCCGGTGCACCAGCTCCCACATGCAGAAACGCACGAGGGCGCAAACGCTCGGACAAATGCGAGCGTAACGGCCCAGTGGAGAAACACCGCAGGCTGTCCATTAAAAATCTTTAGATATACACTTTGAAATCCACTAAAAGCAAGCGTATTTGCAGGCAGTACGGCAATTTAACTGCATCATTTCATTTCCCTCTCTCCCAATTTCCTCTGTATTTCGCCACCTGTGTGCGTCTGCCAGCCACTCTGTTATTGACCCACTGTGTTTGGCCCAGAGTCAGGATCCTTCTCATTTCTGCAGCTTTTCATTAGTTCCTATGATTTATTATAGCCCCAATCTGTAGCTATCAGTGTTCCCAATAAGTCCGTGATTGAAAGAGGGCAGCTCAGGGCAGGAAAGGACAATATCGCCCCATTACAACAATCTCGTCTCTATCCTATTATTTCCAAAATAGACTAGAAATCTGAATATCAATAACATTTTCCCTCCTCCAAAGATGCAAAACTTCAAAAGTGTTTCATTTTTCCCCTCTGCTACAATGTGCAGTAAAAAATCAGCCTCTTTCATGTTGCTGTATTTGATGTTGCATAAGCTTGCATATATTGTGCACCTTTTTTTGAAATGAAAGGCAAGGATAGATGACTGTTGAATAGGCTCATCCCTTTGAACTGCCCTCCAAGTCTGTCGGGCTATGAAGGCAGTGGTCAATAGCGTCCACTTCAACGCAAAATCTGAAGCTTCAAATTAGTCTGCCTGTGGAGTCAACCTTTTGGCTCTGTCCAGCGGGGCCCGACTTGTAAAGAGCGTGGCATTAAGTGTGCCAGAGTCTAGTATGGTTGAACAATTTGTCCTGCGTAGAATGTGCTGTCCTTCCGTTTCCTCATAGCCACCTTTTTATATCAATCTGGCGGCATTTGAAAAGGTCATCGAATGCAGGAAATGTTTTAAAGCCCTCTAGATTGATAATTGTGCCAAATCTTTAGCAAACAGTGTTTATATCATTATGGATTTCCTTATAGACTGCTGTTACCCATACTGACTCGGAGCCCGGGGCACCATTGTCGTCTTGCTTTTGCCTCCGAGTCTCCTCTTAAAGTTTGCTTGAGGTGCTGCTCTACTTAGAATATAAAACAATATCTTTCAGAATAACTTAAAATCAGTGATGCTCCACATCCCTATTTATCACACAGACCCAAACAGCCCAAACATCTCTGTTTCTGGTACATTGCACACGGCAGATTAATGCAGTGAGTGTATTGATCTCATAACAAGCACAATGCATCTAACAAGGCAACATTAGACACATACAGACATTAGTTTGTAGCCCGTCCACTGTGCGCGAGTGACAGGCTGAGCCGAGGCAGTCAGTCAGGGTTATTAGATTTATGTGAGACATTAAGCAAAGATTGAAGTTCCATTTTGTGTTAACAGACCCCTGTGTCACGGTCTGGCTGGGGCAGACCGTATGTGTTGCAGAGGAGGACTCAAACGCAGACCAAAACGTGGTGTGGATTAACAAAACAAGCCGTTTATTGAGGTTAGCAACGAGGGTACAAAATAATAGGGCATCGGTGAAAACTAAACAATAACCTAAACTGGGTGAACTAATAACAAAACATGAAAAACCTTAACCATAGTGAACTGACATGGGTACCTGGAGATGAGACATGGATGAGCAGACGACCTGACAATGGCATGCAGAAAACAAAGGGCTTAAATACATACATGAGGTGATCAGGGGAGGTGGAGACACATGGGGGAAACAGCTGACAGACATAAACCTAATGACAGGACCAGGAGAGGAAAGCTAAATACAATAAACAAAGAACACATGACATTGTCAGAATAAAACAGGAAATACTAAAACTAAAACATGACAACACAACTTAACAGACCTAATATGTGATGAATAAATACAAAACCCCAAAACATAGAAAACCCAGGAACAATAACTGCCTAAACTAAAGGCAGATAGGAAATAACACAAACTAAATCACATAACAAAATGAGACAAATACAAACATGAACTCAGAGCGCTGGGTCAGAGACCCAGCCTGTGACACCCTGTTAGAAAAAGGGAGAGAGAGGTGCGGCTTTCAGCTCCCGAGGAGTTGATCAGGAATTAGTCAGTGCCTTGTGTGCTTGGCATAATAGCCCTCCCGCAAAGTTCATACTGGTTACTGTGGCTAACATTGCTATTGGGAGGCAATATGAACTGCTGAATCAATGACAGCATTTTTTACATGTCAGCGTGTAACATGCATTATAATATTTTTCAATATTGCACAATACTGAAATGCAGCTTTTGTTTTAATATGGAGAAACGCATGCTAACGAACACGAAAATTTGGAGTAGCAGAGGAACAGACTAGAAAAACTGATTTCAACACTTGAATGCAAATGAGTCCCAGCAGAGCAACTATCAACCCCAAACCACCGTCTGTTCACTTAAAAATGTATTCGCAATTGCTATAGATCAGCTAAGACCAGGTTTGTTTAACAGTTGTTTATTTTCCACTCTGATTCACTCTCTTTTGTGTCAAGGTAGCTGTCCCTTTAAAACAACTTAATGTTTCTAATAGAAAAAAAATTCCTGTAGTTAGTATAAACCTGTGACTGTGATTCAGCACAACAAAAAGAACAGTGGTTATCACACGGGGCCAGGCACTGAAGTCCATCAGGGTTCCCTTAGAAATCATATGAGATGTTTAAACACCCACCACTTTTTTTGGTATCATTAATTTTCAGCCACATCATTGGGTCCATCACACTTCGAGTGAGTTTAAAGTAGAAAGATGGTCGAAATCCATGTGAGAAATGTGAAGAAATGTGATTTCACCTTTACCTCCTGTCTCCCCTCCCCTCTTTTCTTCTTTCTCTGTCTCCCTTTAGCTTGAAGAAGGCCAACATTGGCTTTGAACAAATGTTTGAGGAGGTGCCCATCGTCATCAAAAACTCCCATCTTATCAATGTACTAATGTGGGAGCTGGAGGACAAGTCCACGGTCGCCGACAAGCACGAACTGCTAAACCTCTCAAGCAGGTCAGACATGAGCTCATGCAGCCATTTACCACAAGGGCCCAAGGCCAGACACCTCGGTTGTAAAAAGGCAAATAAGATATTGGTGGACTACACGTTTTTCTCAAGAGGGGAAGCTTATCTGGATGGTTTTTTTTTTGAAGGGTTATCAACATATGTTTCCTAACCTTTAGTACGGCTTTACTTTTATTATCTATTCTCATGCCCGCATTGCAGTGTGAGTGCTTTGGTTTTCTTCCTGATGTTGTATATACATTTTTTTTTTAATTCCCAGATTTAAAACCCTGTGTTATGGTTTCTTTTCAAGTTTCAAGACTCCTGTTTGCAAAGCCGACAAATAGTTAATCTTACAATGCAAATGAAAAGATCTGTGGGACATCGTAACTGCAGGACGTTTTTCAATATTTCACCTTAATGGCTCAATAAGGTCATCTGAAATTCGTACCATCTCTTTTCAGGCTTTGTGTAAAATCTACAGTCAAACAGAGGAAAAGTGGTTATTGATGGAAATTCTTTCAGCCCACACAATCCAGCTCTGAGCAAAGTGTCACCTTAGTTTGATTTCTTTGTACATAGTCACCATAGTACACTGAGTACTTATCTACTAAAGAATGCAGGCAGTTCTTAAAATCATCTTACAAGCTTTGAAGCCATATTGAGGGTATCTCTTTAAGCTTGGAGGCTGCTTCAACAGACATGACTTAAGGCTACTTCTAAATTAAAATTGATTTGACATTAGCGAACTCTTGGGCATTAATCTGTGTCTTCTCAACTGTTCCAAAAGCTGCTAGATTGAATGAAAGAATAAGCAGTTTATTGATGCATTCTGCCTTTTGCGTACCCTCCCCAGGGCAACAACACCGGATCTTACATCCACTTCCATCTCCTATACTTGGGTTTAGTACTAGTTGAGAAACTTTACTTGGTATGATAATATAGCTTTATGTGTTATTGATATTATACATATCAATATTATTACATTTTTATTATTGCATTGCAGTGTTTAGGTCAGATGGCTCTGACATGGTTGAACATGCAGATGATTCATTCATGAGGAAAGGGTCAGATACATTGAGGTGGATGCACAGTGTCTACAGTTCCTATTCCAAATGTTGGGAAGTTGGGAAAAATGTAAATAAAAGCATAAAGGAATGAACTGCAAATTTTGGGTAGTAACACGATTTCAGGTAACACGACTGGACATAAACAAAAGAGCTTGTTAGAGTTTCACAGAAGTAAAGATGTACAGCAGACTCCAAAAAACTGCATCTATAAACACGTGGAACAATTTCACAATAATGTCCCTCAATGTAAAAGTTTGAAAACTTTGAATAGCTCATCCTCTTCAGTATATAATCTCACCAAATGATTCAAAGAATCTGGACAAGTCTGTGTGTAAGGGACAGGGATGGAAATGTTGGATGCTCGTGAGCTTCAGGTCTTTGGGCAACACTGCATTTAAAAACAGGTGGGGCTTTGTCATGGAAATCATCACATGGGCTTAGAAGCACTTCCAGAAATCAATCAAGTTCAGTCTCAGTGATCCAAAGATGACGCTATATATGAACATGGTCTAGAAACACTGCCTTCTTCTCTGACCCAAACCTATTTAACCCTGGAGAACCAATGGGGTCGGATCTGAACCCATGGGTTCTCCAGGGTTAAAATGGACCTGGACAAATCCAAATTTCAAATTTATTTTGTAAACATGCTTCGCCCTCTGCACTGAAGAGCAGAGGGACCGTCCAGCTTTTTATCAGCACTTTTATCGTGCCTGTGAAATTGGCAGCTCGGCACCATCCGTGCTTAAAGGTGTATACAGGTTTTAGAGCAACATATGCTCATATCAAGTTTGTAGGGAAGGTCCTGCATATTTCACCCAGAACATGCTTGACTGCACACTGAAGCTATGATAACAGCATGGCTTCATAGTAGAAGAGTCCAGATGCTAATGTGGCCTGGCTGCGATCCAGACCTTTCACCATCTGAAAACATTTGGCACATTATGAAATGAGCAACATGGCAAATAAGGCCAAGGACTGTTGAGCTGCTAGAGCAAGAATAATCAGACGGACAAGAATGGGACAATATTCCTCTGCTAAAAGTCCAGCAGCTGGTCTCCTCAGTTCCCAGACTGTTGTTGAAAGAAAAGTGGGTGTTACACACTGGTAAACATGGCCCTGTCCCAGCTTTTTTGGGATGTGTTGCTGCTGTTAAATCCAAAATGGCCTTATTTATTTATTTATTTGTTTATTTATTTATCTGAAAATAGTATATTTTCTCAGTTTAAACATTGCATTTGTGTTTTATTTACATTTCACAACTTTTTTTTGAAATTGGAGTTGTAAGCTGGAAGACAAACTACACTGGAGCCTTAATAGCATAAACAACTGTGTCCCTATATATATTTTAAAAAAGAAGGAACAAGTAATCAAACCAATTCCTTTAAACTTTATTCTAAAATAACTGGATCGTACCAGATAGTAGGTGCTACATTTTTTTCTTTGGGGGGGGGGGGGATTTTGTAAATTGTTCCGATCACTGCCCACAAATGCATTCCAGGGCGCGTCTGACCACTTATCCGATTTCCCAATCCTGTACCTTTTAGGATGGAATTGGATGTTTGATTGAGAGATTCACTCTAAAACTCGGTCCGGTAAATGCCACATTTTAAATGTCACAGCCTATTTATTCCAAAATGTCTTCAAAAGCAGGACCTGCCATCAAACTTTGCCTACCATCACTAATGAGCACAATATGAACAAATATAACCAACCATATCAACTCACAGCCTGGCTCTTTAAGTCTCGCATTTATATCTCAGAGGCACTCAGCATCAGTCTCAGGAGAATTTATCAGCAATCATTTATGGAGATAAATCGCTGCAAGTGGAGCAACAGCTGTGAAGCTGCTAATCAAAAAGCTTCCCAGGGGCAGGTGTGAGAAATTAGCACAATAACGACTCAAAGTGCTGATTTACACACTGGCAGCGCGCAAAACACTGTGCTCACTTGCACGCTGCGGCGAGGCACTTCGGGAGTTGTTGTTATTCTCCTCAACTGTGTCCTTAAACGCAAGTATGGCATGACTTAAATGAGGCCTCATGCAGGCAGACATGTAGGTTCCATGAGCATGGCCAACAGAGGCAGGCAGAAACCCCAGCAATTTTCTTCCAAATTACTAAATAGAGTGAAGGAGAATGGCTCACTATTCTTGCATATTGTTCCATTTTCCAAGTGATTACTCTGAAGTTGAAGCATAGCTTTTGATATCGCCCAAAACGGAGCAGAAGCAGGATGGCCCTCCCCCGTAGGTTTTTCGACACAACCGCCGATGGGATGTCTGGCAAGATGAAATTGTTTCCCCGAAGTTGTCAGATTGCTGCACAGCTCTGCCCTCGTATTGGATTGTAGCGCTCCATCTCTCTACATCTTCTGCTGACAGCCCCACCCTTTTCTCCTCATTTCCACCCCTTCAAAAAAAAAGAAACGGGGGAAAAAAAGAAGAAAAAGTAAACGATAATGGGTTTTATTTAATGTTTTTCCTTTTGTCTCATTTTCCAATCTGCGGTCCCATTTGTCAATGTCATCTATGTCTAACGCTGAGAGAGTGCCGTTTCACTCCAGCAAACAGGGTTCTTCTTACCACAGATGATGATGTTGATCGTGGTGATGGATTGTATGAATGTAAATTCATCTATGTAGCCTTTCAACCCCCACAGCCCTCTTGAAATACCCATGTTTGCAGTGTTATTAAAACTAAACTACATTTTGGGCCTTTTAGATTAGATTAGATTAGATTAGATAGAACTTTATTAATCCCTCGGGTGGGTTCCTCTGGGAAATTCGATTTCCAAAAAGCACAGCACCGACAGAAGTTTCAGAGTTACAGAATATTATGTATATATATATATATATATATATATATATATATATATATATATATATATATATATACACACACACACACACACACACACACACACACACACACACACACACACACACACATATATAAATACAGAGACAATATAAATAAAATATACGAAGGGGATAAATAGAATAAATAGGAATAAAAAATAAAAATACAAGTGAATTGCACATTTCAAGTATTGAGTCTATTGCACTGTTGACTATTTACAAAAGTATTGCACAAAAGGTATTGCACAGTGAGGTGAAGAGGCACTACAGCTTAGTTGTTCCCCCCTCCTTTGTCCTCCTGTTTCCCCTCCCTCTCCCCTCCAGAGAGGAGTTAAACAGTCTGATGGCGTGTGGGACAAAGGAGTTTTTAAGTCTGTTAGTTCTTGTCTTGGGGAGAAGCAACCTGTCACTGAACAGACTCTTCTGATTGTTAATGGCCGTGTGCAGAGGATGCCTGGCATTGTCCATAATGTCCATCAGTTTCTTTAATGTCCTTTTCTCTGCCACTGTCACCAGAGTGTCCAGCTTCATGCCGACCACAGAGCTAGCCCTCCTGATCAGTTTTTCCAGCCTGGATGAGTCCTTCTTTGCTGTGCTGCTCCCCCAGCACACCACAGCATAGAAAAGTACTCCAGCAACCACCGACTGGTAAAACATCCTCAGGAGCTTCCTGCAGATGTTAAAAGACCTCAGCCTCCTGAGGAAGTACAGTCGGCTTTGGGCTTTTTTATACAGGTGCTCTGTGTTGCATGACCAGTCCAGTTTATTGTCCACCCACAGCCCGAGGTACTTGTACTTGTTGACCACCTCTACCTCCTCCCCCTCTATCTGAACAAGGTCTTCACTCATGTGTAAATTTCCCATTTAGTTCATTACCCCCAGTATCTGTCTGATTAGTGTATTTGGCCTCCTGCCTGGACTCTTTTACTGTTGGAAAAGTGAAAAATATGTAAACATATTTTCTCTGATATTAAATTACCCTGATAAGTTTTCGGTGAGTGAGGGGGAGGGGAGAACTTTTAAGGCTTTGTGTGCTATAGCTGCTGATGCAGGTGAAGAGAAATAACTGGAAATGGGGTCATGAGGCAGGTGTTGACAGAAGTGTCTGTGTGAATGAAATGATCTGCAGAAAAATTTGACCCTTGACACACAAACTTGATCCATCGAGATGGACTATAAGAAGAGGTATTTTTGAACAAAAGCCAATAATAGATCCTTCTCTTAAAAGGAGACGGAACTGAAATAATGATAATGGGCAGGAAGCAGTGAGGGATGGAGAAAGGTATTCAGTCACATAAGGTTTTAAATTTGTGCCAAAGCTAACATTCATCTTTTTCTCTTTTTTTATATAACTGAGACAATGCTGTACGCGTACGTTGGGGAAAAATCTTTTTAGATTTATTTCAAGTCCTCTTTAAAACAAATTATTCCGCTGGCGGCGCAAGCCAGCAATCCACATTGTGCTCGAGTCCATCAGTTAAAAAGACTCCATCAGAATAAAACGCTCATTCTAAGAGTGGAAGTCATTTCCTTGGCAGCTTTGTTAAACAACTCCCCTCTGAACTTTCAGTTTTAGTGAATGTCAGCCAACTTTTGCTCACACAACAATGCAGGTTTGTCCTCTTTTGTCCTGGGCAAATACAACCCTGTGGACACAGGCACTCCTACTGTACACTGTACGGGCCTCCACTGAACTTGACAGAATCGGCGATGGTGCGAAATCCCTAGATAGACTTTGATTTCTAATTCAGTATTGATTGCAAAGCTTGCTGATGCCTCTGAATAATTTAACCCTGTGGAGTTTATGGCCAGACGTTGTGGAGTGTGGGATACATTATTCAGCGTGCAGTTGTAGCAACTTTCTGTAACTGGTAACATTAAGTTTTCGAGTGTTTGGAGAAGACACGGAGCAGTTATGCGGTTTTTCTTGTATGGTCAGGGTTTTGAAAACAGAATATCAAACTGAACATGCTCCAGTGCACTAAACTAGTTATCAGACACACGAGACACTGATGCAGTTGGAAGCTCAAAGCTCAGTAAAGGAAGTCTGTGGACTGGGAGTGAAGTTTTTTTTTAGTCTTTGATAAAATAGTCCTTTTAATTTTTACTCGTCAGTTTCTCGTTTTTTCATTTGTTACATAAGCTCTCCAAAAATCTTGCAATTTCACAATCAGGGACAAAAGACATACAAACTGATAAGAAATCCCACTAAATTGCAAGTCACTCTTACTCCCCACGGCACACAGTAAAGCTCACAAACACACACTCAGTCCAGCTCAGGCATTTGACACTTACATAAACGGCAGATGTTTTGAAGGATCCTAGATGGATTCTTTCGCATATATTATTCATGCGCACCACACAAATTAGCCACCATACTGCTGGATGAAATAGTTTTAAATGGGCTCTCGTCAGTGAGAATCAATTCTGACACAGTCAGAGGGACGCAGTAGGGAAGTGTTATGCTGAGAGTTGGTCCTGGGCCATCGGTTTGCATGTTTACAATGGAGGGTTGACAAACTGATCACGCAACAGTCCTCACAGGCAAACATTACTGTACTGGAAATGGTTCAGGCAGTCCAGATTATGGAAATGACTTTGAAGTTAGTGGAAATTTTACGTGTTTTGCATGATGGCTTTAAGTAGTTTGATCTTTCTGAAACCTGTTCAGCTTTTTCTGACTAAAATTCTGAATAAAGGGCAGTATGCAAGCATTTAAGTAGATTATCTAATCGCTTATATTAACGCACGCCTCATGCAGATGCAACAGTATAATACGGATAGTGTCACAGATAGTTAAGGCATGTGAGAATAGCACTATAAATCATTGTCAGCACTGTTCATATAATTATCAGCATGCCTGTGGTTAGTTGCATTAATTTTCTCTCGGTGTGTGCATATTTTCATGCAAATATAATTAAGGTGTTTGCAGTTAATGGAAGGCAATGGTAAACCAAGATGATCACGATGAGTCTTTAGAATGTGCATAAATTTCCAAAATGTATTACTGCTTAACTTTATGCAAATACTTATTGTCCTGTAGTTTCTGTTCTGGTGTGCACTGTAGCCGCAGACCTGATATATTGTTCTGTATGTTGCTCATGCTTTAATATAAAACCTGAAAACGGAGCTTGCATGCAGCAGTGAAACTGTAAATTTTCAAATATGAGAACTACAGTATTTTTAGTGTTGGACTGTAATTTTATGTCATCTGTTGCTTGCAAAGCAGCGCCGTGACAGGAGAAACTTTTCCTCAGTATGCAATTACTCCAGACAAAAATTCAAAACCACTTTATGCACATTTATTGCTTTATGTAAGCCATACAAATTATAGCCCCTCTTTACAAACCGAGTTTACAAAGTGCTTTGGCAAACAAACCAAATAATACTCAGAAGGTAAAATCAGACGGCCAAACATTAGAGCCAGAAGAAATGGATGCAATTAAGTTAAAGCTTTGGTAGAATTAAATTAGCAAGAATAAGGATGCAAAATGCATAACAGATGATGAGAATAAATGATAAATACAAGCGGAAGATTAAAGTCAAAGGAAGCACAAACGACTAAATAAAACAAGGTGGTAGCCAGTAATGGACTGTGAAAGACATCACCTAACAACATCACATAAATGCAAGTTTATAAATATGTTTTTAAGAAGTGAGGAGATTATTATGGATTTTTCAAACCAGGTCTCCTCAGGCAGGTCACGACCAAGAGGGCCTGGCGCAAGCACGGCAACCTTTAGAATAATGTGTTAACTTTTTGAACAACGAAAGGGTATCTAGGACTGCAAATTCAGGTCAACATATGATATGAAATGTACTTCGAGGCCAGAACCAGACTTGCTTTAAGGGCAGTCAGTAAAATAAAAAAAATGTATTATGAACATGTACCGGAATCCATTGGAGCGAAGGCTCGATTGGGGAGATGTTATGTGTGATGATCCCTCTGCTAAAGCCATCAAGAGGCCTTAGCTTCTGCGAATGGTTCGAGGGGTTTTTATGTGCTCACCAAAAATGGCGGAGTTGTATTGCAGACAAGGGGCTGCTATAAAAACATCTCTGTATTAAGAGAGTCACAATTCACAGTACGTGTCACGACAAGCCATTAAGTCTAACTCTCTGCAGATGCCCACCCAGACACGGATCAAGGCAACAGCACAAAACCATTTCTAAATCTTTAAGTGTTGCTTAGAGCGTAGTGACCTCTGTAATTGTGAATACACCAGTACTCCTAATATGACCTGGTGGTTTCAAACTGAGTTACCGAGTCAGCCAGTCCTTGGTCGTAGTGGTGACCAAAACCCAGCAGTCACAACAGCTAGTTTAGAAATCCTTTGGCGAAATGGGAAAGCCTGCTAAAAGGACAGCCCATTCAGCAACCCTCAATTTAGACCTCTGTGCTAGAGTAGGTAGATGGAGACCAACTGAGTAAAAGGCACAAGACAGCCTTGTTGGAGTTGGTCAAACTGCATTTAAAAAAACTCTGAGAAGTTGAAGAAAAAGATTCTCTGACCTGAAAAGTCAAAATCTGAAATAACTGGGCAGGGCTCCAAACAAGTCTAAAAGAAAACACCGAGTATTTTATAAACTGCACAAGTAAAGGGATCAGAATACTCCGACATGACTGAGTGGGTTTCATTTGAACTACAGAAAGCTGAAGAATTGAATATGAAATAAATATGCACAAATTGTTATGGGAAATGTATGTGGCTCAGGTCAATTATGGTTACAGTGGAGATTGTTTCTGTGGTGTCAGTGCAGATATAGTGAGTTTAAGTGGGTTTAGGCTCAAATTTAAGTTGAGACGGTAATCTCTTTTTCTTGGCTTTCAACAAAATAAACAGATTGTGACGGGCTGAGAGACAAATATTGATTCCTTTAGAAATTGTTAATAAAACTCAGAGCAGAGAGGAATGTAACTAAAACCATTCAAAGCACGCTCCAGTCTTCCCACACACTAACATATTTATACAAACGCACAACAGTTACATCAGCACAAGTATGCACACTGCCAAAACATACACGGTTTTGGCAGTTCTTACGGGTATAGCTGTCATTTAAATAAACACTACGAATCTGTTTTCCCACAGTACATACTGCATTATGTAGCACCCAAACATTCGTAAATGAAACAATACAACTCCACAGAGGGAAGTACAAGAGGGATACAACTTGAAGTAGAGCTCTGCAGTCTTGTGAAGGTTGAACTTAAGCGGTAGCAAGACATCCTGTTAAAAATGGAGCTCATGGGACGAGAGGGAAGTGGAATGCTGGTGGCGCTCTGTTTTGAGTCTTGTCAGCATGGCAGCATTGGAAAAACATGAAGGATGTGACGACATCACAGAAATGTGTAGGAGAGGGGCATGAAGTAAGGTCCACAGGACCTGTACCAAGTACTGACCAAACCTGGGATCACAGGTGACTTTCAGGTCATGGGTCTCAAGAGCAACAAATTTAGTAGGCGGTGAAAGGTCAAAGATTAAGTCTGGATGGATACAAAGACCTTGACTTCTCAAAGCTTGGAAAGTTTTAGATTCATAGTGGTCAATTCTAGATGGGAATAGTGTAGTTATGCTGCAATAGGCCTAGGCTGCTGGGAGCTTCCAGTGATACAATGAGTGTTACTTCTTCGCCTACCTTTTTTCACTCTGTGTTTATAAATCACTGCATTTAATCATTAGTGAAGCTCTGCCTCTCTTCCACAGTGTGTCTTTTGTCCTGTCTTCCTCTCCTCACCTGATGCCTGCCTCTCCCTTAACCTGGTTCTGTCAAAGGTTTCTTCCTGTTAAAAGGGAGTTTTTCCTTCCCACTGCTGCTAAATGCCTGCTCATAGGTCTTTACTTTACAATATGAAGCGCCTCGAGGTAACTGCTGTTTTGATTTGGCACTGTATAAATTGAATAGAATTGAATTGCATTGGATCTCAGCTCAGGAGGCTGCTCAGGTCATCCACAGGGGAACATTTCCTTGGCTCCACCTGTCAAAGTGTACCGGAGCAAGACACTGGAACAGCAAATTCCTCCTAAGGCCAAATGAAGCAACAAGTCTTTCACCCAGTCAGTCATAACTTAGCCCAACTTGATAGTTTTGTCAGTGGCACTGTCTTATTTGAAGTGTTCTTCTTGCAATGAGCAGGTGTCAAACACAAAGCTAGTAAGGAGCAGGAGCTAAATTCTCTAGCATATCTGTACAGCTCATAACAATAAAGGCGATGTTGCATATCACATTACATTTAGAAGGAGCAGCAACAATGAGGAGCCTATTATGTGTGAGATATGTGTAAACTTACTGAAGAGCCGTCTCCTCGTACTTGCAGTTTGTCAGTCCTGTGATTCTCCACACCAACCAAGCCAGTTAAACACGCCAGTGCCAGTATACTGATGCTTTCTGAGGTCTTTCCCTTTGTTTTGTTTTGAGCCTTCATACTTATCGCACATAACTAAGAGGTTACAACTAAAAGTTGAAATTAAATATGGATTAGTGTGAGCTGTTAATTTAAAGAGATTTTTTTGTAAAAAGGTAAAAACATTTCACTGAGGTTCACAAGTGCTGTTGACAGTACAAAAACCTGTTTGAGTGACACACTGTCAATTTTGTTCCAGCAACCACTTGGAGAAGAGCCTTCAGCTCCTGATGGACAGAGTGGATGACATGAGCCAAGACATTGTCAAATATAACACCTACAGCCGCAACCTGAGCAAGCAGCAGCAGCAGAAGCACCAGGTAACTCTTGAATGCATGAATGCACCGTGACACACACACACACACACACACACACACACACACACACACACACACACACACACACACACACAGAGAAACAGATGCACCTACAGCCACAATCTCAGCAGGAAAACAGCAGGTAGATTTCTGTCAGACATGGGCACAACCAATTGCAGCTATAATCACAGCAGGCAAGCAGCAAAAGCACCAGGTATCAAACACACCCCCACACACGCACATGTAGGAATATGGTCCTGTAGGCTTATACGTGTACATACTGAGGAGTCAAAGCAGGAACTACAATGTAAAAATGTTAAATACGTGTCCTAGGTTCTGAGGAGGGATCAAGCAAGAAACGCTACCATATTCATGTTAAGTCGGCTCAAAATAATTTTGATTGAAAGCGCAGGATCTTCCGGTTGGATCTGGTAAAGTTCAGTTGTGTTGCTGAGTGTGATTTTGAGTCATGTTCACGCTGACTTTCATCCCTGTGTGAAAAAACACAGCAGATTCTCGTGCACGTGATGCAGCTGTCATTGTAGAGGTTCAGACACAGAAAGCAGGGGGACAAAAAGATGAAGAATAAAAGATGAAACTCGTGTCACAAGTAGATTCAAGCAGAGGCACCGAGATCAGTTTGAAAGTGATTTCTCTTGTCTTGAGTTTGCACCAATTAGAGAATGACTAATGTTAATTTTGCAATATCTGTCATAGTGTTATCATCAGTCACCTCATTTCAGTTACTGCTGTAGATCAGCAGATTTTCAATTTCAGGCACCGTCATCCTCATCCTCCTCCTGTCAAGGAAGAGGTAATGTCCTTACTCACTGTAATACAGTCACAGCAATATTTCTCTTTAGGTACTTAAGAAAAGCAGGTTCAGAGGTTATGGAAAGCTGATACATATAAAGCGAAAGCTGGCATTAGTAAACTGAGCCTTTCATCTGAAGTGAAAATCCTCTGTTTATATTTGTTGTCTGTAACAGCGAGACACATCACGAACTCAGACTTCATTTAAAAGCGTTTTGCAAAACACAAGCGCACTGTGACAAATGTACTGTGTGTGTAAAGGCTCACAGATGCACACACCACCTCCAAGCACAAACTGGAGGCACGAAGCAAACCAGAACGAAACGCACTTGCACACAGACACACACAGAGTGAGCCTCATACCATCTGCAGCTACAACCTCGTCCAGATGCATCATAAACATCCGGCAAAACATGCTATTGCTAACAGTCAGCGACTCTCACGGGCGCGCTGCTTGGGAAAGTGGAAGAGCGGAGGCACAGGTGACTCACTAATGTGCGCGCAAACGTACACCCACGGTAAAACCGGTCGCGCTATTTTGTCATTATTTTCAGCAAGTGGAAATGAGAAAATGTCTGAGGTATTAATGGCGATTGGGGCTGACTCATCAGCATCTTGGCCGGCAGAAGAAAAAGCCAGAGCCAAGTTCACAGTCATTAGGCAGACCTCACAACAATCGTGCATCGGTGACCACAGCTCGTCCTCAGTACGCACACAACGAAAACGCACTCCTAGATTTATCCCCACGTATCCCCGGGCTATTCACCCACACTGCAGCCATTATGATCCATCATCCTCCCCACACTGACCTCCCCATCATCTCCAGCTCCCCGAAGCCCTGTACACCCCTATACCCAGACTCTCGTCATACACAATATCACACAGATGGGGCCTTTAATGGTGTCACCTTTTTTCACGTTTCACATGAGTCTCGACAATGAACAAATAACGCACAGAGAAGGAGAAAGCGCGCCGCTGTTAAAACCTTTCAGACATCTGCAGTATTTGCTCCATGTAATCTCGTGCTATTGACCCTGCTGCTTCCCGGACAAATGGAACCTTATTAATCATCATAGAAAGTTGCAAAAAGGCGTTCTGCTGAGAGGGCTCCATTTTTCATTTATAGCCCTCTGAATTCAGTAAATATCAGGTTCCCAGGAACAGTCTGCAGCCAAGTTAGTCTTTGTAACAGGAAATGTACATCTCACTTCTTTCAATTCATTCATTTTCTCTTTTTTCCCTACATCTGTTGAAAGCGAGGCGCACTTTTAAAGGAGGTTAGGTATGGCGCAGTGTGGTAATCATATGAACTGAGGAATTGTCATTTATGGTTAACGATAGAAACGAAAGGGCTCCGATTAAAAGGTTTAACGTTATGCTATAGCCATGTAATGATTTTGTAAAAATTTAACAGAAAGCAAACACATTCAGCTAAATTTAAGAGAGACTGCATTTGGAAGCAAAATATGCTCAAAATGAAAATGAAGCCCATTGGGGCTTAGGGGGGCGTCTTTGGTAAAAATGACCTTTGACCTCTCGGTTAGGTTGGCGAAAGTCAGATGAGACCAGATAAAGCGCATGGTGAAGCAACAGTAATGAGACGTGGAGGTTGATGGAGCCCACTGGAAATGCAGAGCATGTAAAAGCATGCCAGAATTATTTATTTATTTTTATATATATTAAAAAAAAAAAAAACCCTCAAAGATGGACCTTAGCTGACGGGACGAGAAGATAATTAGGCCTAAGCTGAAGAGAACGAGAGCACTGACACAAGCATAAAGACGATTCTCAGCTAACAAGCGGCTCCAAATACCACAATATTCTCCGGAGAACAACTGTAAATTCATTGAAGGTCAATCCAAAATTCATTTACATGCTTCAAAGATTAATTTGTGGACATAATTAAGAGTCCCATTTCACCACATGGAGCAACAGTAAAATATTCTGTACGCTGCCAGACTCCAAATATTAAATTATTATATTCGATCTCTGTGGGTAAATAAAAACCAATTCCTTAATTGTGTTTAAGAGCATCTATTTTGCACACACAAACATTGTGCTCTGGAAATGAGCTCGCCTCATGATATTCATTGTCAGACATATTTTCTGACAAACTCGGCACTCGTGGCAGGAAAAGAAGCCATCATATCTACTGAGAGCATAATGTGGTTTATAATAAGTAGAATTTGATCCTGGTCTGTGCGGACCTCTACTTATTATACCAAAAATGAAAATATTGGGCTGTCATAATGAAGCTTTACTCAGGAAAGCAGCACAATGCCAGAAAGGCATGTTCCCCAGCTGGGAGCACAGTGGTTCCAGCAGTTTTGCTGTAGTGGTGCTTTGGAAAGCTTGTGAAGGTTGAGGGTAAAATGAATATAGGAAAAATAAAATTCAGAGAAATCTGTCTGTAGGCTGTAAAAGAACTGCTGGGATAGGATTATTTTCTACCAAGACATCAAGCTCAAACATGAAGTCAAAGATACACAGTAGTCTAGACCCCATTTCAGTTCAGGCTTTGTAGTAGGACGGCTGTTCCCACACACATCACATAGAACTTGACAGAGATTGAGCAGTTTGTACAGAAAAACTGGGTGGTTGGGGGCGTGGCAGTCAAAGGTGCTTCTATTTTGCTGACTTAGCAAGGGTTGCTTGTTCTTGTGCCACACTTTTTTTTTTCTTGGTAGGAAAAATTACTTTTTAAGGCATTGTATATCTATATGGAATACTGAGTAAGTTGGAGCATAAGAAAAAAAGAGTTGTTTCTAGAATTTGCATACAATTATGCATTAGCATTTTGATTACACAGTCATGCTGCGGTGCAGTGGCAGAGAAGTTTTATTTAAACAAATAGTTATATTTTTCATTTTCATATTCATATTGTTTATCTTAGCAATTTTTTCAGCTTCAATCAACCATACAGGTGCGTTGTGGGATGTGGTTGAAGTCACTGCTCCCACTCACTTTTTATTCCTTTCCTTGACACAACCACTTCTTCCACCTGTGTGTCTGTCTCTCTCTCCTCCATCTTGCCAAATTAAGAAGGCTTTTAGGATCTCCAGAGACCCAGCACCTCACTGATTTACCGACTGTCAGCCCCCGACAAATCACTCCATCCCTGTCAGCACTTATAACTCCTCTGTTACTCTCTGTCTCTTACATCTCATCTCTCATCACTATGTTTCTCTACATCTCACTCACCTCTTACTGTTTGCATCGTCTCTCTTACTTTGTGCTCTCCTCTTTTATTTCTGTCTCTGTGTTACTTTGCATTTTCCTTGTTCTCACTTCACTTGTTTTTTCTTTAACTTTTGCTACTCCCACTCCTCCTCTTTCTCTGTTTCCCCTCTCTTTATGTTCTCATCCTGTCCTCGTCATCTCCGGCCCATCCCGTTCTCCCTTTCTGTCCACTTTTTTGATTTCTTCCCTCAATTCCCAACCCACTTTTTCCATTCGCAATCTATCTTTTATTTTCATCCTCTCCTCTCCCGTGTCTGCCGTCACTAATGCCAGGCCTCTCTGTCTCTGCATCGCTCCCTCCACAGTACCTCCAGAGGCGGCAGCAAGAGAACGCCCAGCGCCAGAGCAGAGGGGAGCCCCCGCTGCCTGAAGAGGACATCAGCAAACTATTCAAGCCCCCCCAGCCGCCACCACGCATGGACACGCTGCTCATTGCAGGTATGCACGCAAACACACACTCACACATCCTCCGAGTATAGTCATGACTCTCCATGACCACTGTAGAGCTCCCTCTCCACCCCCCTCACCCCTCCCTCCAAACTCCATCAGCCGCCTCTGCTCCCCTCACAGGAGCTCAGGTTCTGTTTTGTAATTATCTCCGCCATTATCTCGAAATTACATTAATTTAAAGTTTATTGACTCAATCTCCATCTCGACCGCCCCTTTTCTCCACCTCCCGACAACATTCTGATCCTTCCGTTTACTCCGACTCCACACTAATTCACTGTTTTGCTGTGCTGCTGTTTTCTCTCCCACCCCCGCCTGGTTGCGTGCACCGTCTGTGTACATGTGTGTGCGTGCGTGTTTGTCTGTACGTTTCTGTGGGCGCGTGTTTGTGTCTTTTGTATGGGGGCGTGTGGATGCATGTGGTTACACTCCAACAGGGCAAATTAACAACTACTGCCAGAATGTGAAGGAATTCACCTCGCAGAACCTCGGGAAGCTGTTCATGGCAGAGGCTCTCCAAGGCCACAACTAGAGGAGAGACAGAAGGAGCAAGAGAGATGCAAACCCACCTTAATGATGCCCACAGGAGCAGCCTTCATTTTCATTTTTTATTTTTTTTCCTCTGAATTTATTTGTTGTTTTTTTTTATGTCTAGAACCACCCCAGACACAGAATTAACTTTGAACACTTGGTTTTGATTTAAATAAAAACTCTTGCATCTCAACATCTTCTCCGTCTCCTTCGTCTGTTATCGCAGTCGAGCTGTCTTTTGTTTTTGATGGAAATTGCAATTTCAGTTTCACTGTACAAAGATGATTGGTTTTTGTACAGAATGTTTTTGTGCAGACTATTAATATGTGAGAACGGAGCTCTGCTTGAAAGTACAAACTAATTCCGCAGTACTTTGAGTTGTTTTTGCCACATGCTTTTCATCCGCAGTTCAAACATTAAGCAGGTGGAACCAATTATCAGTGGGTTCGCCTCGTGTTGGCGCACGTGGTGGGAAAACGACATTTTTTCATGTAAACAGAACTGCAACAGAAATATCAGTGAAAGCTGAGCGTTAAATGAAATGCCAGTTACATGACTTGCCCTCCCAACCCTCCTCTTTCTCACCGCACTCACAAAAAGTAGACATTTGTTTTCCTAAAGTGAAATTGCACAACGCGCCATGCTCTGCCTTTCTTCTACAATGACTGCAATTAGCATGAGTTTATTTTTAGAAGTCCCACAAGTGAAATCGGGCTTGTAGCAAAGATTATTTTGCTTGTTGAGTTTTCAGGGCCGCACTGCAGGTGTGCCAAATGACAAGGCTGAGAATCTGTCATATATGCTGGGTGACATTCTGTATTTGATGATGAGTGTTGCCAAAGAAAAAACAAATGATTTGATTAGAGAAATTACCAACAAGGGAAAAAGTTCAGTGGTTTTGAATTTTATTCAGGAAAAAATAAAAGTTGATAAATCAGTTATGTTTCTGATTGTTGGGTCTTAAAAGAACTTACTTTATAATCCACAGTGTTAAAGAAGACTTTTCTTATTTCTTGTCATGCACACTGAATAAATAAATGTTAATATCAATCAGCCAGCACATATTACACACTGTGCAAAACATGAGAACTTCCACATCTACATAACAAATAGTGACCTAACAAGTTCAGGCTGATGCAATGCTTATAAATATACATATCGATATGTATGTCTGGTGTATATTCTTATGATTAAAACCTTCCAAGCAGAAATAGAAATAATATCAACAAAGCTAAGCAACGGTCACATGTAACCCTCAAGGATAAATTTGTGCCCATTCTTTTGATACATGTTGCAGTGGTGACTGCTCATATTACCCTGAGCTAAAGTTGATGATCAGGCTTCATTCTGCTCTAAACAATATGTTTCAGTTTTTTATTTCTACCCCTGGCTCTGTGTGATGTCATTGAGAGCAGACGGTCCTAATTTGGTCATCTCAGGCATGCAGCTCTGCCTGTAGGCACAAAGCCCCACCCACCTGCTGGCCTGACCTTCTGTTTAGGAGGTGTGTCCAATCAGATGAAAGGAAGTGTAAGTGCAGTAAGGACTACACAAAGGCACAAGATGAGATACTGCAAGATTATTTTGAACTGTGAATCATGCAAAGCTACCCTGGAAATAAGAGTAATCAGTTCCCTTTAAGTTGACTGTCACATTAAAAAAAACAAAAAAACAATTCCAACCCCTATTCCTTTTTTTGGTGCTTTTTTTTAAAAGCTTTATCCATCCATTGATCTTATCATGGAAACAGAGCAACATTTTCCTGACCAGCATTTTCAAGACCTGGTCAATAATTACTGAACTCAGGCAGAGGGATTGGAGTTCTTCGTGTGACCACTGAGGCAAAAGGAAATCGATGATCTTATTGAACCTACCTGACCACATCATACAAAGCACATACTCGTTGCTGCCCTCTGGGCATCACTTCGCTGTACCTGATTATAAACTCTATTCCTAGTTACTTGTTTCAACAGGATAAACCACTTGGTATCAATACTGCTTTCCATCGAGTCCTTAGTTTGGGGGGGAGAAAAGTTAATTAAAATGGAGTCTTACAGCCAGGCTGGCAGGTCTGTGAGGCAATATCTATTGAGATTAAGGTAAGGTCACTAAGATGACATTTCAGCCATATTCTTACCTACACACATCCTAAACAGGTATATTGTTTAGGTCACAGGTGTCAAACTCTGGCCCGCGGGCCAAATTTGGCCCGCAGCCTAATTACATTTGGCCCGCGAAGCCATACCAAATTACTATTAGAGCTGGCCTACTGGTATTATACAGCTAATATATATATTGTTTAGTATTAAGCTTTGCTTGTTCCATATTCAGTTTTTCAGCAAAACATGTTTGAGTCCATAAGAAAAGATTCATTCTTATATCTGGAGGAATAAATATATTTCAATAAATATTAACGTTAGCCCGCGACTTTGTTCTAGTTTTGAATTTTGGCCCACTGTGTATTTGAGTTTGACACCCCTGGTTTAGGTTGTTTGCCACCAAACTGTCAATGATGACGAATTAATAAATATATTGTGCACACAGTACAGTGAAGGCAACAGTTATGGTGACTTTTGCAGCTTTTAATACATTAGACATCTGGGCAAATACTAAATTCCAGTTGGTTTTAGTTTGGTGATCGAGGTGTGCTTGTTGACACGCGAGGCATCCTCCTCCACCTGCTTCAAAAGACACCGCGCTTACCTACGTGGTGCATTCACGACAGCACTGTAAATCCGGCCTCCCGAACTAACTCGCCTCAGTTTTCACGAGACAGGAACATATTTAGGGGGGGGCAGGCTTTCCTCTACTCTTCAGCCATTAAGAAGGTTTCATCCTTAGCCAAAACCTCACTTATAGGTTGACGGCGCATCCAGCATGTCTGTCGGCATCTAAAGTCCCGTGAAGTGTCCTCGAGTTAAACTCAGAAACCTTAACATCTGCTAAATCCCTCTGCGTGAGAGCGTCAGCTAAACGCCTCAAATGTAACTGTAAGCTGTTTCTGGTGTTGATCCTCTGCAGAGGTGTCACATTATCTCGGTACTTACTTGTGAAGTCATAAAAAGCGCAGCTCATTTGTGGAGCTTGTCGCCGGTGTCCACTCCACCCCAGCAACAGGGACGCTGAATGATTGGCTCTTCTTGCTTCACGTAATAAAGAGACTTGTCAGCGTGCGGTTCAGTGTATCATAATGACGCTGCGGCTCTATCTGCCTGCGCTCTCTGTTGTTCTTCCTCGACCTGTGGTTAAACAGCATCATCTAATTCAGCGGATGATGTTATTTAACTTGTCATCAGCCTCGCCTGGTCGAGTAATAACTTGTAGTGCTCCTGCTTGTCATCCGCACAGTGTCATTAACAATAATTACAAGTCAACCAACGTAATAAACGCTTATTGGAACAGCGACACTCGAGCCGGAAATGATTTCTTCCCCAAATCATAACATGTTTCCCTGACATGCAGGCAGGATGGGGAAATATTAATTCATAACAGAAGGCTCAGTTGATATTTATTAATTAAGGTATCTGCCACTTTGACAGGCACAGCTGTGCTTGTGATTGATGCGTCCTGTGATGTGCGGCATTTCTTCCTAGCAGGTATTGATTGGATTTTTGAAGCGGTGTCTCCTGAATCTGCATCGTTTGTAATTCTGAAGCTTCCCCTGTTGGGTGACGTTGTCCTTGAGGGGCTGACTGGCCGGGGGAGGGTGGGGGCAACCTCCTGTGTCCCCAAACCCTGAGGTGTGTGAGCAAATGATAAAACTTGAAAATGCCCTCAACAGATCCATTCGGATCGTGTGGCATCGCTGACCCCTGCAGAGTGCAAAGGCAGTGACAGAGGTTCAGATGGTATTTAAAGTGACAGTGTTTTGATTGTAGTGGAAAACAGTTTGGACTAAATCATGTAGTCACGGCAGGGCTCAAGGGCAATAGAGTGGAAGTGCAGGAGAGCCAAACTGGTGATGTGCTTCTACGTTACTCCACAGCAATATAAATCATTATAATCATTAACTGCCGGCTGAGTTGATAAGCCAATATGGGTGCTAAAATATGTACTCTTTTAAGAGTTAACAGGGCATGACGGGGTCACATTCAAAGCCAAATGATGTGTTCCTGGAACTAACTTGTTTGTCAGTAACCCTTTAGTACATGAACTCAATAAATTGTGTTTAACACACTGTAAGCCTTTAGCACGTTTTAAAACCGGAACCCTTGACCTCTACAGTGATTTGAGATGGTGCCTCTGCTATGCTGTGGGGGCTTTTTGCCTCTATGGCTTTGATCCACTAGTCTTTTTAGAAGGAAATGTCATTGCACATCAATACAGATTCTGAATGATCACTGATATCATATGATGAAACGTTTTTGTTTTCTGCCTGTCCCGTTTGGTTCTTTTGCCATCAGAATTATTGTCTAAAGGCGAGGAAAGATGCCCAACGGATTTACTTTACCAAATTGACCATCCCAGCCTTGCTGTAATGGTCTATTTGATTCATCTTTTATTGTTTATTTTATTTATTTATTTATTTATTTTCACTTGCTAGATACGGGACAGACTTGAATGAGGAAAAGAAAAGGGAGAAAGGAAGAGGGGGGGAAAACAGTGGAGAAGAGGGACGGGGATAAAGGGCAAAAAAAAAAACCAAAAACCAACTAAATAAGCAGACAAAAAAACAAAACAAAAAAAAATACATATATCAATCACCTGGATCACCTGTTGAGAAAGAAAAAAGCAGAAGCAGAAGAAAACGAGAGCAATACAATAAACAACATCACGATGATATATGGGAATATAACAGTAAATACTAAATATCAAACATTATTGTGCAGCACGTAAGATCGACAGCGTACAGTGTGCTTTGAGGTAGGAGTCAAAAAGGGTGTCGTTTGTGTGTGTGAGCACCCGTGTGTACACCTGTGAGCATGGACGCGCTTGTTTTTAAAAGGTTCCTTCATGTAATGATCTGCTAGATGGTGTGGGGGGCCACAGCCCCGTCCTCCAGGGCATGAAGCAGGTATGGAGGAGATCAAGACTCCAGACATCCAGAGGCCCTCAGAACACAAGAGACCAAGGAAGACCAACAGAGGGGCAGCCGCGCCACTGTCCCAGAAAGAGCTGAGGAGTCCCAGATGAGGGCTCACTCAGCAGCCGCGGAGCAGAAGCCAGGGGGAGTTGCAGTGACGCGCCCATGAGCTCCGCCGGCAGCCAGCTGTGCCAGAGTGAGCGAGCCCCAGGCCGAGAGGCCGAGGGCACCCCACCCCCGAAGTGGCCCGAGTGAGCTCCAGGCCCCGATAAGCAGGCACCAAGGAGTGAGCCGGTGTGTACCCGGGCACCCACCCCCGGACACAAAGAACCACCAACGCACCGATGTCTGAGGGCATCTGCCACCGGCAGGGGAAGTGGTGGGGGTGATAGGCCTCCATACCTTGGAGGGCCTGAGATGTCCCCAGAGAGGTGGCGTCTGATACCCAACCTGACATATAGACACAGACGTACAGGCACACACAGATACAAACATCCATTCCCACCCTCAAGCTCTCATATGCAATTACTCAACACTCAACCAACGTGGAGACAGACATAGAGAGACACTGTACACACGATCACACTCCCCAAGCGTACTCTAAGAACCGGGTCTAGGTACCCTTGCCCCTGGAGGGGGAAACTGCACCCAGACCCAGGTGGTGTTACCCTTTTTCCCTGCGGTGGCGAGAAGCAGACCGCCCCGACTCCGCAGCAGCAGGGAGGCCCCACACTCCAGACCCCAGTCGGATGGCCAACTCCTCCTCCCGGCCCCCCGCTCCAGCAGGTCGCAGAGAACGGGGGTGAGAGAAGACTCCAAAACACGTCTCTCCTAATGTCAGAGATGCCAATGCTTCCATCCATTAACCATACGGGGTCACTGAGTGATAAGTTGAGCATGAAAATGATGTGAAGCACATTTTGCAGCCACCAAATTGCAGTGTAACTAATTACCTATGATAAATATTGAACGAATATGTCTCTCCGCCACTAAAAAACACACAAGGAGGGAATATCTCTTAAAAGAATACAGCTTACAGAGACTCGTCTGGTGGAATGTGGAGGCCATACACAGGAAAACCTTTATAAATGTTTTTAAAACTCAAAGAGACAAGACTCAATCTTGGAAACTTTTATTTGATATTTGTAACAGCTTTCCACTATATCCTGTGGCTGTTCTTGCTGCATTAATAATGTGCGAGATGAAAGTGCATTATGAGGTAAATATCCTCATTAAAGGCTGGATTCCAGTTGTAAACAGGTAACAGGTGTGCTACACCCTGGACAGATCACTGGTCTATCACAGAACCAACACAGTGATGCAGACAATCATCCAATCTCACACAACACCAGATGTTTATGGACTGTGGGAGGAAGCTGGCGGACCTGAAGAGAAGCCACACAAGCATGGATCAACCATGCAGACTCCACAAAAAGTCCCCAGCCAGCCAGTAGATTCGAACCCAGGACCTTTCTGGGGTAAATGTCTAACTAAGTAGTTCACAACCAAAGACAAAAACACTACAATAAAACGTTCCCAGTTACAATATTTGATGCATGAAATTTAAGGGGGAAAGTTCAGCTTGCAGTGAAGACAAAACACAAAGTCCATGATCATGGTTACCTGCCCCACAGGTCAGCTACACTCTCTGGTGTGCTCACAACTTCAGTAGGTATCAGCAGTTGTCCTCCTACACCCACTACCTAGTGCAGAGTAAGCCAGCTCTGCCTTCACCTTAAAGCATGTAGGCCCTGGTCTGCACAGAGGAAGAGCATGCAACGCGTTTTTAATCTAAACCACCTTAATTCTGGATTATACAACATACCTGTTGCATAGTATGAATGGTAAGTAGACTGGTTCTTAAATAGCACTTAAATACCTGAACACTCATTTATACAAGCACTTTTTTCTATGCTTACATGCTTTCTATATTTTCATACTCCAATGGATGTATCGGAGAACAACTTGGGGTTACTTGAAGTTATGCAGATTGGAGCAGCCAGGGGTCAAACCACCAACCGTCTGACATGTTGATGGTCTGTTTTATCCCCTGAGCTACAGCCCCCCTAGGAAGACAAAAAGTAGGCTGGAGTAGAAGTGCAATCAGCTATGCCTACCTTCAATTAAACTAGCCCAAGCACAGGCTCACAGCAGTACTGAAACACAGACACACAAAGCCTCTCCCAAATCACTGGCAAGTTGCCACAGCAAATATGGAGGTCGCCTATTGTGCAAATCCTTTTACACTTGGTTTGCAATGTATTTTATACAGTTGTAGAACATATCTTGATATTATTGAAGATGCTAATATTGTTCACTTCAGAAACAGACTGAAACAAACTGAGGTACATTCACACTTTGTTGTACTGAAGATACTTTTTCAAGGCACATATTGACGCACAATAAGCATCCAAGCCTATTCCAAGTTCAAATCAAACTCTCATAATATTAGGTTTTACATAATTGTGTAAAAACAGAACAAAAAAAACAACAAAAACAACAACCCTTGGGTATTTTTATAATGTGAAGTGCCAATAAACAGAACACATGTCTGAGTGGTATTTTGAATTAAAATGTTATTATATGTGCTTACAACTAATTTGCAGCATGTAATACATTCACTGATTGTTTATATTTGCCTCTAAATGTTAAATGGGGTTAAAATAAACCTCACTTATTTTGCTTGTCATTTGTAAATATGCTGCCATCCGACAGACGGTAATGAGTTATTTTTTCTGGAGCACATTCATTATGCCTACTTAATGTCCATCCATATGTTCATACACTTCACCTTTTGTTCCTACAGGGGGGTATTTCTGTGGACTTAAAAGTGCAGAGTGTCTTCTCCTTTGTGCTGCTTGTTTCTGAAATGTTCTCTGTTTGGAGAAAAACACACATGGAAACTCACAATATCAGCTGTTTTTGCGCTTTTCTCTCCTGCAATATCCTGCTCAATTGACCATGATACCGCTGTGAGTCGGTGAAGAGGAGAATGAGTTCTTCAAATATGAGGTAAAAAAAAAAATACCCACACAAACGCTGCACAAGCTGAGTCTGTGGTCTTCTGATGCATTGCTTAAACTTTTCCACCCTTAAAACCAGAAATATTTTTTCTTTCCTTCGCTAACGATTCGGTGGCTTTTCCTAGCTTATAGTGACGTCACTTTCCTCTTCAGTATTTGCAGGAATTAACCCAAACTGCATGTTTGAACTGAGCGAGGGAAGTTGAATGAGGGCTTCGGGTATGTAAACAGCCAGGCATTTTGCATGCTGCAAAAGGAGAAAATGCTTAATTAGGATTATGGGATTTGTCTCTGCACCTTCAGATTCCCGAAGAAGAGACTGGGAGATGTCAGAGGGATATAAGTTTGGTCTCATTTAATCAGCGAGCGTGGCCCGCGCAGCCCTGACCCCAGTCGTAATTTATTACCGCTCGAGCACAAACACAAGCTCTTTCACCGCGCCTGCCGTCGCCCTGTCATTGGTGATAGAGAGAATCAGCTGGCTGAATATAATGAAACCAGTTATTTCCCTGTCAACTGTGAATAGTTTTTCCCTTATTTATTTATTTATTTATTTTTACACTCTCTCTCTTTTTCTGCCATGGATATTGCCATGGCAACTGTAGATCCTGTATGGAGTTGTTGAGGATGTAAAGTAGTTCCCGTGGAAAAAAAAAAAAAACATCTTGCAAATCCCCAAAACAAGAGCAGTGGAGAGCAGATGCAGTCGTAGGAAGAGGTGTGGATATGGTTAGGGAATTTAGCATTTATGGGATTATTCACACGAGTCCACGGTCTGAATTCATTTCTTCACGTAACAGCGCTCTACCTGTCATTGAAGCAGCTTTGTATTTGCCTTATCTCTTTTTCTCCCCCTTCCTGGTCAATAGATGTTCACTCTGATTGGCAGCTGTATAGATTGAGCGCTGTGTTCTAGTTGCAATTCGTCTCTGCCTGCCACCCAATTCGACGGCTGTCACCCGGCAGTGGCACAAATCCCACAGGCCATTATGAGGCTGGTTTAATCCCCAGAACAGCAGCACCAGAAGCCTTTCAAGGAGGGTTTCGGAGCATGATACCCTGTCTGTCACATGCATCCGTGGGCTTCAGGCAAGGCTACAGTGCGTTGTTGTGATCCCACTCCATCACTAATGTCGTGTCTTATCCCCAGGACTCTAAGACAAATGTACTGGATGGTCCCCCTTGCTCAAGATCAGTCACATGTTGCTTGTAATCTTCTGCATGATACTTAGATTTGCTTGGTTGCTGCACAATATAAATTGGGTTTTTATTCTTGTCAGAATTTTGCAGGTCACAAATTTGTTTTGTTGTTGTTATTTTTTTTTTTTGGGGATGCCTTTTATTTTGTTATTTTGTAATGGTAGAAAACCTAATCTGTTTATTCATGTTTGAATGAAAGTGCAGCATACCGTTGATTTCTATTATATATAATTAACAAAATTGACAAAATTAACAAATCTCTCATGTTTGCACAGCATATATATGTAGTAGGCCTAATTAGCTTAGCTTAGCATAACTAAAAGACTTGACAGCTGCTCTTTTAAACTCTGATGTTTGAAAATATGAGCATCAAACGTAAACAGATGAAAAAAAAAGATCACATGGTATCTGTATATGCATCAAACACAATACAACATGTTAATTTAATAGCTGTGGGAGCACTGCTAGGTGGTATTTGACTACATGAAGCTAATCAACTGCTTTCTCAATAAGCTCCAAAATTAGAATACAGACGACAGCGGTATGGATCTTCTCATCAAACTACCAGCAGGAAAGTGACAGAGTGCCTATCTTAAATGCCATCTAGTTCCTTTAAAGCAGCAATAATCAATATTAGCTGTAATCAATGCTTTCCTAATGGCTAGTAGTATTTTAAAAAAAGGTTTCATTATCACTGATTCTGAAAACTCCCTCAGCACCCTCGAGCTATTTTTACCTCTTTTTAAAGATATTTTTCATAGCTCAAAAAGTGTTTGGAGATTCTTCAGACTGCCTGTATGTGAAACACCAGAGTGCCGACATGCCCAAGACATCAAATGCTGTTGCTTTGTTAAAAGCTGTTGGTGTCACAAAGGTATGCACAAAGCTTCCTTTGGCATGGGTGACCCGACCATATACAGTGTTGCTGTTTTCACATGAACACCACAGCTCTGAACTTTCCTAGACCTCACAGAGTGCTTGCGAGAACACAAATGTCAGATGTAGCTGGTTTGAACACTAAACGCTCTTTAATCTGCTAGCTCCGCAGTATAAAGCCTGGCTGATGTCCAGTGTCCCAGCTAACAGCCCGTTGAATTTACAAGGACCATTTGGTGGTTCTCTGTCTTCCTGCACGCACTATTCACAAACCAATGAAACTGAAACTTTCCAGTACTGAGAGCGCAGCTGCTGTGAACAATCTCCTGTCGTTTGCTTCACAAGAGCAAGAACAACTCGAGTCCTGACCTGATTCTCCTACAACTGTCCAGAGTTGGTGTGCAAAAACTGCAGACAAAACAATGGGACAATGAACATTTATTCCCACCCAGTGTTGACTGATTGGCTGGGAGGTCCAATTTAGGGTCATTAAACACCAATTTTAATGGCTGGAAATCATTTTAGGTGTTGCAGGCAAGTAAGAGAGACACAGTTGTCAAGTTACTGTTTTGTTCTCAATAACTGAGCAACAATTCTCACTCAGTGCTCATGACATTTAACCTGTTCAAACCAGAGGTGTGGACTCGAGTCACATGACTTGGACTCGAGTCAGACTCGAGTCATTAATTTTATGACTTTAGACTTGACTTGAAAAAATGTTCTAAGACTTGTGACTTGACTTGGACTTTTACACCAATGACTTGGGACTTGAATTGGACTTGAACCGGTTTACTTGAAAAGACTTGATATTTCACCCCAAATATAAAATTTAACATGCATATTATATAGAGATTGAAAATGTGACGTCATTCACGGGTAGAACCGCAAAGGATTCTGGGAACTCGTGGCAAGCGGTACTAGCGCACGCAGGCTTTCAATTAAAATCAGTCACACAGCGATAAAAAGAAACACAAAAATGTCAAGAAGCTGTTGTATTATTAACTGCAATAGCCGGTCGCATGACAGCCACGGGAAGCCGACGGGTAAAGAGATCGGTTGTTATCGGATTACGTCGTTGAAGAGAAATTGTTCGAGCCATGTTTCCGAAGTAACAAAGAGGCGACTGGATTGCAGCCATTCAAAGATCAAATATAACGTCCTAGAACACTCCAGCTCACAGGTTAGTCTGCTCCAAGCATTTCCACAAAGGTCAGTCTGCTGTTGTAGTTAATGCGTCATTTTTCTTAACATAATTGGTGATATAGGTTACAAGCAAGTCTGGTGCTGAACAGAAATTGTCGCGCTATGCTCCTTTATTTATTGTGCATAAATAGTAAATTATCCTGACACAATATTGCGTTTCGCTTCTGTTATTATGGCACATTGACAAAAACATATACTTTTATTCACAGGATAAAACAGGTTTTTTGTATCACTAATTGCCCAGTACGATTACAGCATACAATATTATTGTCACTGCTACATTTCTGTGATGGGTACCAGAAATTATTTCCACTACTAATTAATTACCGTTGAGCTCAAAGGTCCTATTAATAAACGGTTAACGAATGTGTATTTATGAAGACGATTTGTGAGACTGGTAAACTTATGATACGTACGATGGTCTTTCGTTCTACACGGTGCATTTCAAGGTCCTGTACCCATCCGTCGGTAAACTGTACCTGGGCTTGTTGCAGTGACCGGAAGTTACTAAACTTCATGAGTGTATGCACTCACTCCAAGAACCGTATAATTATAAATATGCATATAAATATGCTAAGATGAGATAGCTGACTTCATCTAACTAGCAAATGTTGTCCAGGCTATGTTGGTGATACAGTTTTTTTTTAATGTGTATGATATTTTTGTCATGCGATTTTAAAGCTCGTCCTACAACCGCATCCAAGAATAACATGCAGCGTATCTCAGAACTGTCGGTGAAAATTATTCTTGGAGCTAGGTTTAATTGAGCTGCATTTTAAAGAGGTGCAATTTCACAATTTGTGTATATTTTCTAAGTTCACTATTTTGTATGTGTTGAGAAAAACACAGATTTTAAAATTACATGGTCTAATATTTACATTTAGCATATAACTGCAACATTATTTTTTCGTTTGTTTTTTTTAAAGACTCGAAAGGACTTGAAATTCAAAGTTTCAGACTTGTGACTTGACTCGGACTTTTACACCAGTGACTTGAGACTCGACTCTGACTTGCCTGACATTACTTGAGACTTGACTTGAGACTTGAGGATAAAGACTTGAGACTTACTTGAGACTTGCAAAACAATGACTTGGTCCCACCTCTGGTTCAAACTAATTAAACTGATATTTAACCCAACTGTGACTTTTAAACCAAACCAGTGCTAGAAGTATCGCCAGAAGTGTTGAATTAAACTCCGTCCTTTGTTTTTTATTTGCTTGCTTATCATTTTTTCTCTCTAATGAAGAAAATGAATGCAGTAATTATAATTCATGATCAGCTTCCCTTCGTTCCTTAAAGTCGGGAGATGCCAGGTCGCTCCAGGTACAGTGATTGATGCGATGCTTGTGACCTACAATAGACAGACCCACAATTAAAGCGCGACTTATCTCCCAGCTGTGACTCTCAAAGATAAATGCTGATAGCGCCCTCCCCTTTGATGTTCAATCATGCATCATCAATGCAGTGCACGCCTTGGCCTCAGCTTCTGTCCTCAGAATGACTGATGTGCATTTGAATATTTCTTTCCAGCAGGTAAACATTAACATTCAGTTCACCTATTCATTCTCTCCTCCTCACTCTTTTAATGTAGTCTGTCTGTTTCACACAATGAAAAGCAGCACCTAATTTAAGAGCATTCTTTTTCACACCATATAGTGGCGAGACTAACATAATGAACATCCCTTTATTTCAGAATTATTCACCAATTTTTTTGAGATATAGACAGTTTTCCTTTTTTCGTACTTTTTTCTGTCTTTTATTTCTCATTGTTCACTTTGCTCTCACCTAAATAACCTAAGATTTGGAATTACTGCACTTGCCTCTAACATATTTTTCTTTAGTCTCAAACTCGGCTCACAGCGTATCTTGCCATTTGTTTTGCTCTCAGGACACATATTTGCACTAACAGCCAGTTTTCCACACATTTATTAAGCCTAGTTCTAAACTGAAAGGACAAATTCTATGAATACAATTTTTAGTCTAAGATTAGGCTTAATCTATGTCTGAGAAATTGAGCCTAAAAGTTTCTCTGCCAAGACAGGTTTAAGAACGTCTTCTTTCCTAAGGTAACTTCCATCAATACAACTTTTTTGTATTGATTTTGATCCATTCTGGGATTGTGGATTTTATTAGAGAGCCGCTTTTACTAGCAGATGGAGAATAATTTTCTAAGGCATTATCATCCTTGTGCTTTCTATTGACTATTCAGAGCCTGGAACCATGCAGTGGTAATGTTTTGACTCTGCTGTTGTACCTTTTCGCTTGTTTATCAGATTGTACTTGTTAGACTAGTGTGAGATGTCTTTTTTGTGCACATAGTCATCTTCGCTGATGCACCCTCCCAGGCATCGCCCATATCCTCCACAACCGCTCCATTAAATGGTGATAGTAGCATCCACGGAGGTGTTGACAGAATTCTCCGCCGGATTTTAGTTAGATTTAGGCGCTGATGCTGAAACCAGTCTGAGCTGCATTATGACTCAGACTCTTGGATAATCAACTTGACTGGAGAGCCGTGATGAGTCTACACGTTGTAAATGAAAAACCAGTTCACTCGATGGTTCTATGTTTATGTGATGATGTAATCCACACAATCCATTTGGTGGTTATTAAGAGTTTAAGAGAGAAAAGCACCAGTGCTGTAGGCCTGAGTTCAACAGAAACCACTCAAAGGGAAAACTCTGTATGATGATATATAATTTAAAGTGGTAAAACTGCACAATGAGTTTGAGAGTCTTTTGGGGAACACTTTTGGGTGTTGAAGACGTTTTGAAAATCACTAAAATTGATTAATTAGTTGCATTCTGTAAAAATGTGATAAATGCTTCATTCGCGATCCCTTCTAGTTTCTCCCTCAGTGCTATTAATTATTTACTTTTATTATCTAAGTCTGCTTTACCCGCTTCAACATGTGCACTCAGTGAACTAGCCTATTTTGTTTGATCTCTTATCTGTGTTAAGAAAAATAACTCACAGTTGGCTTTTAGATTTTTTTTTAAATGAATTTTCTTTAGTGCACTGATGTTGAAGAAAAGCTAATACTGCTTACTGATCTGTTTCTAAATATGTACTTGACCCTTTTCAAACAGGAGCAAACTCTGAGAGTGGCACCAGAGCAGCTGCCGCTGACCTTTTAACAGAATGAACTACCACATCATCTTCCAGCTGGGAAGACAATTACAGCAAACTCAAATGTTGCCATTTTAATTTTAAGCTTTCAATCATTTTTGTGATTTCTTTGCAAATGCATTCTGACTATAACAAATGGTAACGCCTGAGCCCTGAGCCTTATCGTTTCACGTCTACTTATTTCCTGTGAGCAAAGAAGGAAGCCCGCTGACATTCAGCCACATTATTTTGGCACAGTGATTCGTGGCCACCACCTGTGACTTGAACCACACATAATACAATGCACGGCAAATGCTGTGTCAACCGCACCACGACACATGCACACAGATGCCAAGTGAATTGCATGTTGAAACCCCGACCAGCGACAGAGATGGACAATCATGTGGACATCAGTAAACAAAGTGGCGAGTGGTGAACAGCTAGAACCGCACTTTCACTCTTTGCTACAATATCTTAATTCAATTTCTCCCCAGCCACCTGCAGGGAGATGCTGTACTACTGATGCAACTGCCAACCTGTTATGGAGGGAATGTGATAGAGAGGAAGCTTATGGAAGCCATAACTGGCTTTTTTTTAAGGCAATGATGGCCTGCAGGTAAGTGATTTACAGAAAATCAGGTTGATGCCGTTCAAACCCTCTGCCAGAGAGGCACGTTCCAAGGCCGGGCAGTAGTAAATCTTTTTCAAAGCGTCAGCATTTCCTTCCCTGCTTACCTTGGGCACTGCTGGAATAAATTCACACACAATTTTCAAACCTGAAATTGGTCATTTCTTGTGCGCCTCCTCACTCAAGGATCTCTACAAATTGTCTGAGGGTGCTGTTTGCAGGCTTGTCTCGCTGTATTTGACCTGGCACCCGATCCATATACTCTGTAAAGAGAAATTTCTGAAACTTTCACCCATTTTAGAAGGAATTGGTTATGGTGCTGTGGGCTGATTTGACATGGTTTGTGCACAAAAAGGCAGCATATCTGATGTGTTCAAACTCACTACACACCTGAGTTATATTTGTACACAGCGCTGGTTGTTGTCCAAACGCTGGATCAAATCCTAGCAAATTTGTGGACATGTACCTTTGAATGCAGGAGTTCATTTAAAAGACAGATGGCCTTGGAGAAATCTAGACAAATTACTGCAATAAACATAATCTGTTAAAAGCATGAGATGATGTACTACAAACTGTAAAAAAGATACAGGTGCTGAGAAATGGAAACTGCCACTCCTATTATTTCAGAATTACAAAAAAAAAGAAACTTGGGTGATTTAAAAGAGAAAGTTTATTAAGACGGCATCACTGATTGAGCTGCAGAGTTGAGAACTGGCTTCTATGTGAAGTATCAGCGCTCAAAAATTACAAGTGACAACATTTGACCCCATCACTGACATGTTTGACTGTCTGGATGTCTGGTATAGTCCCGCATACTGAAAATAAAAAGCCATAATAGTTGTGCATTTAAGCAGATTTTCTGCAATTTACACATCTAAGCTTGCTGACTGCTTATCAGAATTAAACATCAAATACGACTCCTTTCCTTTCCTTAATGTTTAAAACCTGCTCTGCCCACCAGGAATTGAAATGAGAGGAAATAAAAAATGAAAATGTATGAGTTGTTACGCACAAGGATTGATATGTCAAGCCTGCACATAACTAAACTTTGAAGCTAAAAGCACCTGAAAGAAAAGAGTCCTTTAGCAGCAATTACACTTCTTAAGGGAATAATTTGACATTTTGAGCAAAACACTTGGCTTCTTCCCAAGAGTACAGTTATAAGTAGCTGCAGTAGGCAGCCAGTTATTGCATAGCATGACAACAAGAGCATCAGTCAACAGCTAACCTGGCTCTGCGCATAAATTGTTGGATTTTATACTTTGGGTTTTGTGGTATTTGAACAAAAACGGTGTCACCGCCTGCTTCAGCGTGTCCTGAGTTTAGGTAATGACATGATAACTCCAGTTATACTGAGACCATGCTAACATCCTATACTATATTTCCAAAGCTGGAGATAAAAAGATCAAAATTCACCAGTTTATTCTGTCAACTATATCAACAGACATGCTAATGGTGGTCAGCTTACATTTTCACTGTTCGTTATTCAACTTTGCAATTTTTTGTTACTTACTCTCAGTGGCCAACAAAAAGATCTTCACTCAGGTAGAAGTACAGATACTTGTGTTTAATGTACCTAAAAACTGAAGTACAGATTTAACTTCTGTAACCAAGTAAAAGCGAAAAAGTAAAGATTCTGAAATACATTCAAAGTATAAAAGTAAAAATGGCTGGCATGTTTGGAAGGTATGTCAACCAGCTATTTTTGTGCAGATGAAATTGGACCCCATACCATATTAATTTAATAATAAAATAATATTATTAGAACAAATCTTTATTTCAGCTTAAATCTGAATTCTAAAGAATTTGTTCAGCTTTAACATCTGTTGTGTAAATCATAAAGAGATAAAAACACAGGGATTAAAAAAAGTTGTATTTGCTGTTGCCTACATTGTAGAAGGATGATGTTGCCTCGAGACCTAACCAGAAAAATTAATGTAGTCGAGAGTTAAAGTGAGATTCACCAGGTTGGAGAACCTGAGATCAGTTGTAGTGGTGCAGTGTGGGGAAAAAAGTCAGAATAATTTCTGTTGTGAGCTGCGTCTACAGGCTGTGATCAGCTAACGTGCTGCTGCTCTGAGGTTTACTAGAGTGGGTTTACACAGCTCGGTTCATCAAGATATAAGCTGACGTTACACGAGCTATCACGGCTGATTTCCAACCTTCAGACACTATAAAAGTGGTCTTCAGTGAGTGAGTCTATTCAGCATCATCACATTAAATTTAATTTGACGTCTGCTACCCTTGATGTAACCTCACATCACACACTGCTCTGTTCCAGTCCAACATCATGCATTACAGCAGACTTCACCACACTACCGCAAACTAACCTTTCTAGCCTGCACTTAACTACGCAGTATTTTCATGCAACCTTTGAATAAGCTAAATATATTTCAATTTGTTTTGCAAGATTTTTCACAATATGAAAAATAACACAACTTCAGCAACACATCATGGAGGCTATCAATCCAATATCTGTTCAAAACACCCTAAAATGATTGAGGATGTTAGAAATAGGCTATAAATTTCCAGTTTATCAAATCCACTGAGCAGTCCTAACCTTTAAATATAACCTCTTCTTCCTCTCCTGTCCTGTCTTTCTTACATCTCTCTTCAAGTTGCCTCTCATTCTTTTCTCTCCCTGAGAAATACAGCAGCTGTACCTTTAGCTAGCAGACTGACAAACTGCACAGAAACAGCCTGTGTGCTTGATGATATTTGTCGAGCTGTTAGAAATGGCATGCTACTTAAAAAATCACTCCCTTTATGCTCCCTACTCATCAGTAGTAGAAGTTAGATGTTGAAATATCACATCTTATAGGCATCTACAACAAAAACACTGTTCTGGATTCTTTTAACCCTGTGCTTAGCACAGCAGATGACGCATGAATTATGTTTGCCTTTTTTCATTTCGTCATGTGCAATACACAAATAGGATTGCCTAGGGTGCGTTATTGTTCTCACCATTTGGGTTCATACTGGTTTTAAGTTGGGAGGAACACACCACTGGGAAATAATACTCCCCCCCCCCCCCCCCCCCCCCCCAAGCTGTTAAAGCAAATGTTTTTAAAGCAAGAAAGTATTTGTACTTCATTACTTCCCACCTCTGCATAGCAGGAACTCAACAGGCATGTAGACATGTGAAGATGAACTTCTGAAGTTCAAACCAAGCATCAGAATGGGAAAGAAAGGTGATTTAATTGACTTTGAAAGTCACACAGGCTGGCCTTAGTATTTCAAAAACTGCTGATTTACTGAGATTTCCCCACACAACCATGTCTTAGGTTTACAGTGAATGCTTTAAGAAATGGAAAATATCCAGTGAGCAACAGTTCTCTGGGTGAAAATGCCTTGTTAATTTCAGAGGTCAGAGGAGAATGACCAGGCAGCTTTAAGCTGATGGGAAGGAAACAGCAACTCAAATAACCACTCGTTACAACCAAGGTATACAGAAGAGCATCTCTGAATGCCCAACGCGTTGAACCAAGACCTAGATGGGCTACAGATGCAGAAGACCACACCGGTTCCTGCTGTTAAATAAAAACAGGAAAGTATGACTACACGTCACACAAACTTACCAAAATTGGACAATAAAAAAACTTAGTACCAGTGTTGGTCAAGTTACTTGAAAATAGTAATTAGTTACTAATTGCTGATTACTTCTCCAAGAAAGTAATCCCATTACTTTACTAATTACTTATGTTTCCAAAAGTAATTAGTTACTTTATTACTTAGTTACTTTTAAAAACCATGCTACGCAACCTGAATAGGTAATAACGTAATAGACCTTTCAGCCCAATTCTATTTTTTCTGCATAATCCATCATATTAAATGTATTCAAATGAAAAAGTCTCTTTTTAAAACTTGTTTTATTAGTTTTAATATTTTAACTTTATGCATCAAGCAAAAATGTAATTATAAGCAACAGTCTTTGACTTGAAGAAATTTGTTTAACATTTAAAACTATTTTCTGCATATTCCAGCATATAAAATAAATACATTTTTGTGTTTACACTCACTCTTTCAAATAGATGCAAGTAAAACACAGGAAAAAATAAATAAAATCAAAGATTCAGCGGCACTAAGTCCTGTCGCTCTTAAATCTATTTTCACCTGTTTAGCGAGTGAAAATAGACCATTTGGCCCCGCCCCTCCCTGAGCCTGGTTCTGTCGGAGGTTTCTTCCTGTTAAAAGGGAGTTTTTTCTTCCCACTGTCACCAAAGTGCTTGCTCATAGAGGGTCAGATGATTGTTGAGTTTTTCTCTGTATATATTATTGTATGGTTTACCTTACAATATAAAGCATCTTGAGGCGACTGTTGTTGTGATTTTAGTGCTATATAAATAAAATTAAATTGAACTGGATAGCAGGAGTGGGGCTGTCGGAGGTTTGCTGCAGCGGTCATATCAGTGGTGGGATCTGGGGGTTTCTCTCTGAATCTCGCAGTCCCGTGGCAGCGTGCTAGGTGCTTGTTCAGATTTGAAGTTAAATTTTTCGCTGTAGACAGAAGTTTTCTTCTCATGCAAAGTGTACAGCGAACGCTAATGTTTTTGTCACTTTTTACGCAATCGAACTCAAAGTAATGTCAGTACTTCCACGCCTTAAATGCTGCATGGTCGTACTCTCTGCCGCACTCTATATTATCTATTGTTGATCCACACACTTCTGTTGCTGCCATAGACGTCGCATGCTCGTACATCATTGTCATGAGACACTCTCATAAACAAAATCACAGTTTAGTAACACAGTAATGCAGCATGCTTATGGGAAAGTAACAGTAATCTAATTACCCTTTGAAGTAGTAATCCCTTACTTTACTCGTTACTTGAAAAAAGTAATCGGATTACAGTAACAGTGTTACTGCCCATCTCTGCTTAGTACCAACTGAGCATCATGTAAATACCTGAGTATAGTTGGTGATGACGTCCAGTCCTTTCTAACCACAGCGTACCCACATTTATGGCTGATTCCAGCAGGAGAACGTGCCATTTCACAAAGCTTATAACATCCCAAACTGGTTTGTTGAACATGACGATTAATTCAGCTTGCTGAAATGGGCTCCACAGTCACCAGACCTCAATCCAACGGAGCACCTTTGGGATGTAGTGAAACGGGAGATTCATATCATGGATTTACAGCTGACAAACCTGCAGCAACTGTGTGATGCTGTCATGTCAATGTGGAGCAAAACCTCTGAGGAATATTTCCGGCACCTTGTTGTATCTGTGCCATGAAGAATTAACAGTGTTCTGAGGGAAAAAGGTGGTCCAACCTGGTATTTGCGTTGTGTACCTAAAAAAGTTGGCACTGACTGCGAGGTAGCTATTAGGAACATCCATCTAAACCACTCTGTGAATTCAGCAGCCAGCTTGTTTATTAACTCACTGGAATGTGCTGATTGTTTTTGGAAAAGACTATCGTGCAGTTTATGTTTGGCTGTCCAGTGTCGTACGTGTTAAAAAGCAAGTTGCATGCTAGCCTGGACTGACACCAGAGTAACTTTTTAATGTTTAATGTTCGATGCAGTGATTTCTTTGTTAGATAATGCATGCGCTGCCTTTTCACACAGATTTGATGGTCCGTTCCTATTAGCACATATAATTTGCTCATTATACACAGTGGGAATTTGCTGTTTTGACAGTATCATAATTTGACGCCTGGCTCAAGATTCAGCTGTCAACTAGCAAGTTATGATTTGTTTTTCAAGAGGTTAGCTGCTTGCCAAACGTCAAAGGAAAAAAAAAAACTAATCTTGAGCCAAGCAGCTTAGAGCTCCCTTTTTTGTGCAATAGAAAATTTGATGGCATAGGTGCAGGTGAGGACCCACACTGTTTATCGACTGATATGAGCGATACTGATCTGAAAGCAGTTATTTCCTCTCCACCAGGCTATCATTTGGCTGGCTGAGTGAATCCAGTCCGGGCTGGATTCTATTCTTTTACTGCCAGGCGGCTGGGTGATTAGTGCTGTGGCAGGCTGGGGTTGGCAGCTCTGTGCTGTTCCCTGATAAAGGGGTCAGGCTCAGCTGCACACCCACCGCCAACCCACCTTGCCACTTAGTAGTCTGTTTCCTGTCGGTCTGCTCCCAGTGAACAACAACAGGTCGCTCTCCCACCTTCTGGCCACACCGCGTCTTCCAGAGCACTACCTCTCCATTAAGCAGATCCCTCTGCTCCTTGTTTCAAAGCATCTCTGAGCTGCTGCAAGAAATTTTAAAAATTGCTGATTAATCTTAGTCAACATCAGAGCCAGGAAGGCCAACAAAGCAGTTTGCCCGTAGCCAGATTCTCTTCATTGACTGCCGAGGGATGTGGGACCATACGGAGGAGGACAAGAGTCAGTTAATTGGATATTATATTGAACAGAAGTAGTTTAGAGCTTGGGGAGAAAATAAGTTTTGTTGGTAACGGTGCAATTGCGGGAGCACGGGGAGATAAAATGGATGTGATTCTCCCATCAAAGAGCGAGTTTATTGTATCTAGAATGGTCTCCTAAAAAGGATTGAGATTGGAAAAAGAGATGGGGTTTTCATCTTTTCACAAGATGATTTACTACACTGATATAATTTCTAATCAGATTTCACTGGTGTTTGAGAAGTTTAACAGCAGATAGCTTTAAAAAAACACACCTCAAAGTAAAATTCACCGGCAAATGCAACAAATACTCCAAGTAATTACAAGTGTTCAGCTTTGTAATTTCATCTTTGCCTCCTACTAAAGCGAAGGGCGAGGGTGCAGCTTGTGTAATGTCTACCGCTGTTTGATATTTATTAGAATGAGAGCAGTTCTGTAAAGCTAAAAATAAATAAATAAAATTTGCCTTTTGAGTCAAGACACAAACGGGTGAATGTGCTGCACATGAAAAATGTATGTGTTATGACTTATTGATTTGTTTAAGAAAAAAAAAAGCTCAACAGAAGAAGGCACAAAACAGCTGACTTAATTTTGAAGCATCCTAAAAGCATCTTCTTTAAACTCTGTGCACTCATTACTGCATCCACTAGAATTTCATCTCAGTCATTTCGAGCAAGAGCAAAAATGACCACCCACGGAGAATGTGTAGAAAGCATTTCAGCTTACCTTGAAGGCTCCTGGAGGGTCAGTAGAAGGATACTTTTAATCTCTTAGCCTCACATCCTTGTCTCCCTGACCTTGCAAACACACCATGAATTTCATTACATGCTTCTTAAACTTTGACGTGACAATGACAGTTGCTTAAAGTTTTTCCCGAGGAACTTTTCTTTAGGCATCACTCACAAGCCGGGAAATCCATCATGTTACGGAGCCATTTACCAAAAGAAAAATATTACTTTCAGTTCTGCTTTGAGATTCAAGGCTCGGAAAGAATTCATTCAGATGTAACACTACGGAGAATTTATCTTATTGTTTCCTTTTCAGTTGTACACGCGTGCACACAAACACGCCAGCTCGGCTCCATTAGTTTGGCTGACTTTTCAGAATGCACCGCTGAGCATTATCTAACACTGCCTCGTGGTTATTACTAATTGATGCCGGAGTCAGTTCATTATTTTTGTCTCCTCTGGCTACTCATATATCATACGTACAGCCTACTTTTAATCAGCCTGGTGATGCAGTCATGGAGTCTAAAGCCATCACCTTATGTGTGTAAAGTAGCATAAAGTCCTTATTTTATTATTTATGACAGCACAGATCCATGTTTTCTGACTTATTATCTATTAACATCCTCTACTTTATCACTGACTGCTTTGCTTATTTTAGTCTACGCTTATGTTTCTTTTACTCATGTGATAGGAAAAGATTTTGTTAAGCCACATTAAATCGGGTCCTCTTTTTTGTGTGCTTTCAGATCAGGAGCAGTACACTACAACCCATAGTGTCACAGTCATGCTCCTCTACAGCCAGACATGATCCATTTTTACATTTTACTAGCTCATATAAAACACAGCACCGAGGAGATTACTCAGAAGCACGATGGTTCTAATAATAAACACCAGCCTTGTCTACTAATAGAGATCCATGATGTTACATTAAACGAGGGGGATTCCCAGCTGTAAGGAAAACATCCCAACTATATTTTTAGTCCTTGTGCTAGAAGTTTGCTCAAAAACATCCAGCAGCCATCTAAGGGACATCTAGAATTACCTCTCAGTGGCAGACCAACAGAAATGACCTAATTGGCTGCACATTATTCTGTGTGCCTCTCCTACAAATGATGCATTAAAATGCTGAGAACAACACGAAATAGACCTTATGCCACCGACAAAAATTCACTGGAGCAAGAGCGACTGGATGCGTCAGATAAAAAGCAGACAAAAAGAAAGACAATTAGGATGTTAAAAAGAAATTACCAGCCTCATTGATGGTCCTGAATAGAGTCCCCGAGGAGGAAGAGGTAAAGGTTTCGCTTCAGCAAAAGGACATTAACACATATCCCTTCATTATTTTGAATATAATGCCCTTTCCCTACTCACACCCACAGCCTCTCTACATGACCCAGGGAGAAGAACTGACAATGGAAAGTGCATTCCTCAGCTTCAAGATAATGTCTAAGAAAGTGTTAAGAGCTTGGACATCATTTTAATCCATCTTAAGACATTTTGTGTAAGTGTCTGCACCTTGCTATTCACAAGCTGACTCAATCTAGTTAAAAAGTCTACAAGATTTAGCATGTATCCCTACATTAAAATAGATATTATTACACGAGTAAGCAACTGTTGTGTAGCTAAAAAATACCCACACTGAGAACGATGTTGAAAGTAAAGACATGAATGTGCACACCCTCTTTATACAAGTATGTAGAAGTATGTACAGTGGGGCAAAAAAGTATTTAGTCAGCCACCGATTGTGCAAGTTCCCCCACTTAAAATGATGACAGAGGTCAGTAATTTGCACCAGAGGTACACTTCAACTGTGAGAGACAGAATGTGAAAAAAAAATCCATGAATTCACATGGTAGGATTTGTAAAGAATTTATTCGTAAATCAGGGTGGAAAATAAGTATTTGGTCACCTCAAACAAGGAAAATCTCTGGCTCTCACAGACCTGTAACGTCTTCTGTAAGAAGCTTTTCTGTCCCCCACTCGTTACCTGTATGAATGGCACCTGTTTGAACTCATCATCTGTATAAAAGACACCTGTCCACAGCCTCAAACAGTCAGACTCCAAACTCCGCCATGGCCAAGACCAAAGAGCTTTCGAAGGACACCAGGAAAAGTATTGTAGACCTGCACCAGACTGGGAAGAGTGAATCTACAATAGGCAAGCAGCTTGGTGTGAAAAAATCAACTGTGGGAGCAATCATCAGAAAATGGAAGACATACAAGACCACTGATAATCTCCCTCGATCTGGGGCTCCACGCAAGATCTCATCCTGTGGGGTCAAAATGATCATGAGAACGGTGAGCAAAGATCCCAGAACCACACGGGGGGACCTGGTGAATGACCTGCAGAGAGCTGGGACCAAAGTAACAAAGGTCACCATCAGTAACACACTACAACGGCAGGGAATCAAATCCCGCAGTGCCAGACGTGTTCCCGCTGCTGAAGCCAGTGCATGTCCAGGCCCGTCTGAAGTTTGCCAGAGAGCACATGGATGATACAGCAGAGGATTGGGAGAATGTCATGTGGTCAGATGAAACCAAAGTAGAACTTTTTGGTATAAACTCAACTCGTCGTGTTTGGAGGAAGAAGAATACTGAGTTGCATCCCAAGAACACCATACCTACTGTGAAGCATGGGGGTGGAAACATCATGCTATGGGGCTGTTTTTCTGCCAAGGGGACAGGACGACTGATCCGTGTTAAGGACAGAATGAATGGGGCCATGTATCGTGAGATTTTGAGCCAAAACCTCCTTCCATCAGTGAGAACTTTGAAGATGAAACGAGGCTGGGTCTTCCAACATGACAATGATCCAAAACACACCGCCCGGGCAACAAAGGAGTGGCTCCGTAAGAAGCATTTGAAAGTCCTGGAGTGGCCTAGCCAGTCTCCAGACCTCAACCCCATAGAAAATCTGTGGCGGGAGTTGAAAGTCCGTGTTGCTCGGCGACAGCCCCAAAACATCACTGCTCTCGAGAAGATCTGCATGGAGGAATGGGCCAAAATACCAGCTACTGTGTGTGCAAACCTGGTAAAGACCTATAGTAAACGTTTGACCTCTGTTATTGCCAACAAAGGTTATGTTACAAAGTATTGAGTTGTATTTTTGTTATTGACCAAATACTTATTTTCCACCCTGATTTACCAATAAATTCTTTACAAATCCTACCATGTGGATTCATGGATTTTTTTTTCACATTCTGTCTCTCACAGTTGAAGTGTACCTCTGGTGCAAATTACTGACCTCTGTCATCATTTTAGGTGGTGGAACTTGCACAATCGGTGGCTGACTAAATACTTTTTTGCCCCACTGTATATAATGTATAAAGACTGTAAAAGTTCATTTACATATGCAGCAAAATGCTTGTAAAGTCATATGTTGTATAACTTTACAAAATATTTGTAAAGTTATATTGAAACAATCAGACTAAGTAGTTTATCATAAGCTTTATAGGACTGGCCTTCTTATCAGTGTAAAGGTAAATAATATAAAACGCTGAAGTAAATTCCCTCAAAGAAGAACAATTTCAACAAAGAAAACTTAAACCTTGTTTACAAAGGGTTGTTAGATAAGATTAACAATTCACTTTGCTTCCTAAAATGGTTATTTCATAGCCCTCTTTAATGGTTTTTGTCATGCTAATCATAGACTGTATATAAAAGATGTATGTAGTGACTATAGTATGAACCATTGGTTTGCAAAGTCGATTTCCGAGCAATTTGACTGTTATCCCCTTTTTTTTTTTTCTATCAACAGGATACTAGAAGCAAAGACTGGATCTGACTGACTAAATAAAAACACTGCACAGTCATAATGAACTCATTTGTTGATCATGTCCATTCCCACAATTCTTTTATTCTCTTTTTTTGTTCTAAAAGCGACAACAATATACAAATTTACAGTCCTATTTTATTAAATTAGATCTGAAACCTTCGAGTGAGACCGTAAAAACATTAGGGTGGTTTATAAAGTTTTAGCCATTTCCCATTATTACCTACTCAACTTGACTCAACTTGGTTTCGTACATTTTCCATTACAATCGAGTACTGCAGGGTCTGTAGGGTTGTTATAGCAACACACTTTCTTTGTCAGATGCAGCTACATAAAAAACAACAACATGGCCTCTATTTCACGTGTTGCCAGGGTTTCAAAAATGGTGTATTTGATAATTACGAGGGAGTCGCTTTCATAAGTCGTTGGGTGACACTACTGACTAGCGACTCGATGGCTTGCAGTTGATGTCACATTAGCGGATCGCCTCAGATTGCCCCCGACAGAGTAGGTACTAAAAAAGTACCTGGTATCAGGTACTGTCATCTAACAGAAAAAGCCTTAAAAACTGAGTCGAGTTGAGACTAGCTGACCCCAGTAGGTACTAGTGGAACACGGCTATTTGATTCTTTGTAACCAAATCAATTGCCCCCTGCTGTCCATTAGGAAGAATGAAGGTTTACTGCCCTTCCATATTGGTTGCGATTTGCAGATGTTTTAGTCTATAATTCCAGTTTATCAACTCATAAGCTCAGTGTAGCTAGTGGCTATGCTACATGCTTAGCACTGAATTTATGAATAGTTGGTAACTGTGTGTGCTTTCAGCTTTAATAATAAATCTATAATGGGACTTACTCCAAAGGTAAAAATCAGGCAAAAAAAAAAAGCACTTGAATCTCTTTGAATGTGTACTTTGCCTTTTGCTTTCGTAGCCTCGTAGCAAAGAGGAGCTGCAGAGTTTATTTTCTGCAAACACTTGGAAAACTGTATTGATCACTATGAGGGCAAATATTAGAGAGACATAAAGCAAAGTTTCTCATTACAGTGTTTGGTTCACTGAATGTTAAATAACACGGACCCTCGAAAAGTTATGCAGCAATTAAAGCAAGTCTTATACTGCAAGCTCAATTATCCTAGAGCATGGATATGTATCCTTGCAGAAATCCAGTAAAAGTGATTACACTGCTGTATCCGTTCTTAGCATTGGTCACGTTCGAAGCAAGTGCTGCTCTGCTGGTGAGTAATTAACAAATGAGTGAGTTTAATGAGCAGAGGTGAGCACTTCAAATGTGAATCATGTCTTCACATGCTAATGATGTAGCAGTTAATTTCAATAATAAAGACATGTATGTTCTTGAATCATGCTCGAGTTACGAGGGAGGAGATTTAAAATTTGAATTAAAAGCTGGGACGGGATGATGCTGAAACCTGTCAAATATTTGGAACTAGCTGAATGAATATTTGATCTGGAGAAGTAGATATGAGTGATGTGTGGGTGGACAGGCAACCAGGATTTTCATTTTATTGTTTCTTTTAACAGCTTATTCAATGTCAGTAAAATCAAAGTACCGGTACAAAGATAACACAAAGTATAAACTGCCATTGGTTCTTATGATAGAGCACACCTTCTTCCTTAGCTCCAAAGAAAATAAAAATAGTTTTGTATCTTGTACCCAGTTAACTTTCTAAGTTTACTTGACTGGAGGATAGTTTCAAAGAAGGTCTTTGTTTTTTCCCCCTCCTTTTTTATTATTATGCCTCAAACCAAGCAGCACATCGGGCCGCAGTGCGTCTGTGCCGTAATCCACTTGTACTACTCTTTTTCTCTCTTGCCAAGTCAGCCAAAGCTCAAAATCTCTAGTGATAACCTATTATCGTCTCAACCAAAGTGCTGCAGAGCTCAGTGGTTCCCCCACAGTGGCTTGTGGCATTGCCCTAAATTTCTAGTGACACCCAGAAAAAGTGATTTTTAAGGCTCCCTGGGCATTCTTCGTTTCTGTTGTGGAGTTCACCTGTACCACATACTATGACACTAGAATGATAAAAAATTTTAATTAAAAAATTTGAATGGAGTTTTTTTGTCTTTGCTGTCTCTGAGTACAGAAAGAATTCAACTATGTGCCTAATAAGCCACTCAGAGATTCGGGTCATCTTTATTTCAGGCTCAGCTTAAATCGTGGAGGCAGGGTGTGACTTAGAGAGTGATGAAGAGAGCACGATGGAGGGAGGACTGGAGTGCCCTTGTGGTCCCAGACACAGATGGACAAGATGAGAGGGGAGCACAAGCACAGCTGGGGCCTTGTAGCGTGGAGTATTATAAGACCAGGAGCCAGAGAGCCCCGGCTCTGCACTGATGACACTGGCTTTTCTACCACTCAGTCATTCACTGCTCTCACCAGGAACCCCTGGGACATGACTCTCCGACCACAGTTGCATCAAGATTAAAGGTACTCTTGCCTTCTGAGATCAAACGTTTGCTGGGCTATGCCAAAAGTGTTTCCAGAGGAGTTATGATGGTACATTTGATACACAGGGCACAAATGTCAAGAGCCATTAGCAATGGGAAAATGAAAATTAACTAAAAGCATATCAGAATGATTTGAATGTTCTAATAGAGCCGAATCAATTAAATATGCTTTCCATCTGTTTGGACAAAAGTTTTAAAAAAAAATTGGCTAGATTTCAGCGGCAAATAGCCAAATTTAAGCCAAAGTTCTACTCTGACAAGTCATCAACTTTGACATTTTGCCGCTCCGATTTACTGTCATTATTACAAGCTTTTACATCAGAGCTTTTCATAAAGAGTGTAGTTTATGACAGATGGATAGGTTTGACCTATTATTACTGCCCTCCTTTATGAAATCCCTTAAGCCTCATGCATAGAAATCATGTTTGTCAGGTCCTTAGAAAGAGGCAATGAATATAATCCTTTAATGGGAAAAAGTGGCATAAAGGTATGCATTCAGGCGTGAAGCCTTGTTTGTCTGAGTTGCATTCTGCTTATTATATGCTGTGTTTGATGAGTGTATCCATTAAACGCCCGGGCTGGAAAATGTAAAAATTGTCACAAGTTATCGCTCTGGCTTCACACTCCCTGAGAGCTGAAGCACAAAGCACACTCTACCTGAACTCCACAGAGTACTGACAGACCAGTAATCTGCCACCGGAGCTTCGAAGAGAAGGAAAGAAAGCACACAATAGCATCATCCAGTTCTTATCCATTTTGTGAAAGGAGAAGAGTGAGAAACGAAAATGAACACATTGCCTCAGAACTAACGACACTGAAATGTAAAAAAAAAAAAAGTTCCCATGCAAGTGCGTGCAATGTTGCTCAGGATGCTAAGAAGCAGAATATAAGATGCAAAAGGTGAAAATAAAAGAAAAACGATTATCATCTGTGGATTAACTGGAATGATTTAAATGTGCAACTTTGCAGACATGTTTTCATCCCACAGCGGGCCAAAGACGGACACTCTGATTCTTCCCGTTTTTGCCTCATCGTCTTACTCTCTTATCAAAGAGAGAAGTTTCAGATAGGCAGCGCAGAACAAAGAAACTCCACAGACCAGAGCTGGTTTCCAAGGTAACAGCAAACGGGGCCCCTTTGGATCGAATGGCTAATTTCCACACCTGTACCCCTCAATGCATCTGCAGAGCGATGAGGATTTCAGCGTGTTTTATGACCGCTCGCCCGCAACAATCGGCTGCAACAGAGGTGACCACACCATATATGGCTGCAAGAACTACAGCTTGCCACCTCATTAGTAGTATCACACTGATAGGAACAGCTGGCCTTTCCTTTCTTGCTCATCTGTGTGTGTGTTATGTCATCTCGCTCTCGTTCTGCATTTCATTTTCTTACCAACATCCTCAGTGTGCCTGTTTCTCAAACCGTGTCCTCACTTCTTCCCCATCTCCCATTATGATCACATATTCAAGCTTTCATCACACGGCTCTTTTTATCTTTGTCAATCTGTCACTTTATCCAGACTACGTCCCCTCCCAGTCCTTTAATATGTAGTTATCATTGACAGAGGAGTTATCTGCGTGAAGTTTCAAACTCTACATTCTAAGTTTAGGATGTTATTTTCTTAACATTTAATTGGCCACTTGAACTAATTTGAGCAATTTGTTTATGTGATTTAAAAAAAAAAAAACACAGAACAGTTAATTGACGCTGCTGCAAAATTTGACCTTTAGTCTGAACTTCTTAACTTGTTGCACTAATATCTTTAAAGGCTCTTTATGTGGGCAAAGAGCCATCAAAGAGGTCAACACGTTAAATAAACTGGCTCTGGTGACAACCAGAGCTGTAGTAGTGTGATCAGTACCACCAGGCGATAGCAAAATGATATCAAAGCCTTCTTGCATAGTAACCTCAGTATGGGGCTGTTGTAGCTACTGTTGGTTAAACCACAATCTACTTCTTTAGATAGTTGTTTGAACTCATGATAGGATCAACTGCAGAGCAACTCTTTAGTGATTTAAAATGGAAAACAATTAAGTAAAAGCACCTTATGTCAAGTTACCAAATTCCAGAAACATGATGTAATATTTGGATTTTTTTTTAAAATTAGTTTAGCTGTTCCATCTGATGACTTTATATGGGTGTTGTTAATAACCTCCCCATGTCCACGGCGTTGACTGCTCCTGTCCCACTGCAACCTTGTGTTGGATGAGCTGAAAAAAACAGATGGATGGTTTATAACTTATGGTATAACACAGCTAATGGAGGGGAATTAAGTTACTATGACATCAGTTGTAGGAGAAAGCAGTAACCTTCGGGCTGTAAAATGAAGCTGAAATTAAAGTGCCTAAAACTGCTGCGCATGAAACAAGAACTTAAGGGCTGTCTCATAGTCTCATAGACTCTCATATTGAGATGCTTAACAGTAAAAATGAAACCTCTTCACAGGTTTATATTTTCCTACTTTCCGATATCCTAACTGGGAGCGAATTTTTATATAAGTCACTCTTTTACACGGTGTTAAGGCCTAATGTTTTATTAGGCCGTAGCACATTATTATGGGCATAGCTGTGTTTATGTGACCAGTTTCTCCCTGTTCGCTGTTAAACTATCGTCAAAGACACTCTGAGAAGTTGGCTGTTCAGTTTTTCAGGCTAAAAAAGTTTTAAAAGAAATGTGATTCTGATTTTGGTCAAAATCAGCAGCCTGTTGAGTATCTCAGTAAATCATGTATGGACAAATCTTGCTAACCAATACATACCTAGTGGTATAATCAATTTCTCCTCAGCTTTTCCTTATGTCCAAAAATGATCACATGCGGTTTTAAAAAAATAGAAGAAGAAAAAAGGAAACTTTAACATAATCCAATTATGTGGTGTTACTTTGGTCCATCTGTTATAGTCCTCTCTGTTTATATTTGGTCAGTGCTCAAGATGCTATGACATCTCTGCACAAGAGAGGAAGGTTTGAAAGAGCTAGAGAGCGCTCCTGTACAGCCAGGCATTGAACAACTCATTAAAAAGCTTCTTTGAATTACATATAAGCAACACTCAAGGTTAATGACAACAAGATTTAGGAATATAGGACACTACGTGTGTAGTTCAGTGCAATTTGAATAACTTTACATAATTTAATGACCCCACAATACTCAGTTTTTGAGTTGCTTGTTGCAAAATTCTTTTTCACAGTGATGGAAAGAGCTGAGAGGCAAAAACATAAATACAGACAGTAATTAGTAAAGAAAAAAACAGAAGTGTAAAATATGAATTTTTATAAAGGACACTTACGCAGAAAGGTGACAGAGAAGATACATTTTCAGAGTTTTTTAGTTTGAGATTAACCCAGAGTTCTGGCATTTAAAAACAGAACTTCGCATTAACTCTGTGGAGTGTTTTTGCTCAATATTCCTCAGGTTGAATGTCTGTCCTCCAAGGGCCAGTAGCCAAACAGTGTAATAGCGCTGCAAAGGTTCTAATTTGTGTGCATCCTAATGACTGTTGCCCCAAGCTGTTTGCACAGTTTCTCTGCAAGCCATGAGAAGGTCAGCATGGCATCACAGCAGACGTTAAAGACAGACTTAATTGTTTGGGCAGTTGACAGTTGAAAACACACACATGCACAGACACACACAGACGTGCACACTAACATATACAGAGTTTGTGTAATAATTATTTCAGTGTACTCTGCACAGACTTACAAACATTTTCTTGAGTTTCACTGAAACCTTAACTACTGTACATCAACTGCATGCTTACAATCCACCCTAAAATAACCTTAAAAACGCCTGAAATTTTATTGACCTGATGGAAAAGGACTGGAATGGATTTTTTTTTCCTACCTAAGGAATTCATAATGTGACTCTGTCAATCTATGTCAATAGATTTATGTCCTCACAACATGAGCAATACCTTGAAAACACACAGAGAGAACTCCTTTTTACATCACGACTGCATGCAAGCACGTGCACACAAACACCTACACACATAAATCTGATATAAAGCAAGGCGCTCACATGCCGCATGTATACATTCAAGCTGAATGACTGAAAATTACAGTAACTTCACCATAGTTTGCTACTTTTATCACACTGCCAAGGACCATATCAGTGGGGTTATTTTCTCCAGGCAAATGAAATGTATTTTCTGTATCAGAACACATTTAATGGTCCCTTTACTTCCTGTGACATTTTAAAAATGTGTTGTCATTGTTGTTTTTTGTTTTGTTTTTTTGCTTTCTTGGCTGTTAGCAGCATTATAGATGTGATGGAAATTCACTTCAGTTTTATTGCACTGAATATGGAAAGTCAGTCAGTCAAATTGATGTAACACTCAGATAAATCCCTCTGCCACACATCCTTAAGTTTAAGCAGAGGTGTTGTTGAAAATAAATTTGGTTCTCAGAAAAAAAAACCCTACCTTTACTACCAATTTTTTTTTAGTTCAAAAAGCTTTTGTTGCGTTTTTCTCTCTTAAAGCTGGACTCAGGGTGACCCAGAATCAACTATTAAACATGGCAAGAGTCTTCTTAATCAACATGGACATATTGGAATTTGATACAGAAGTGCTCAGATTAAAAGTAATCATTTAGCATATATATATGCTAATATATATATATATATATATATATATATATATATATATATATAATATATATATATATATATATATATGCAGGCTAATTTAGATTAGGAACATAAAGACCAAATTAAGATGGGGCCAAAGTCACAAATGGAAATGAGCACAGACATAATGATGAAACTGTACTTTAATTAACCTCTGCATAAGCTTCATTTTCTGGATGCACTAGTGTCCTCTGGATCAAAAAATAAAAGCCTTTGCATTGGTGTTCACCGAGTTTAAAGCCAAAATCTGTTTTGTGCAAAGAAGCAGCAAATATTCTCAGTTACTGTACTTGTCAACTTTCACTATTCAAGAAAGAGACATTTATAATGTCTTTCAGGTCAGGGAAGGCATGTATTAATGACTGGTCAGGATGTAGATGGTTTAAAACCAAAATCTAGTAAAGTTCAAATTTTATGCTAAGTTATGACCTTTTTAATCCTTCAAATCCTTATTTTTAAAAAGCCTGTTGCATAGTTACGATGAAACTCCGAAATAAATACATGGCACATGCACAAGCTGTTCAGGTCATGGTTTTTGCAGTTCTTCTCAAACAGATGAAATGGGTAAAGTTGAGTGGGAATGCGCTAGTCTAAATCTTCAGTGCTACTTGCTGCTCATTGTTTGCCTTGGTCGGGTTCATTATACATTCTGTTGGCAGGTTCTGTCCCTCCTGTAGATGCATTACAAGCAGCTGCTTGCTGTGAGCAGTTTTCACTAACTGATGAATCATTCAGTCAACTGGCTTTTATGTTAAACACTTTTTCAACCAGTGAGACACTTGAATTCTTAGTAGAATTTCATAGAATGGCATTTATCTATTTTTTTCTATTCAAAAACTCTTTATGGCTAAATTTCCAGGCTGTGTTGCAATTTCCTCCTAAGCCTTGAATATTCTTACAGCTATTGAAGGCGGAGTACTTCATAGTCTTTGGGAATGAATCTAGATAGTTTCGCAAAGACTAAAGAATAAAGGAAAAGCGATATAGATTATATATCAGAAAGTGCAGAAGATGTCAGAAGATCAGTCTTTGCAGCAAACAAGCAGCTCTGTGGTTTCTAACTGTAGTTTTCTGGATTCTTTTTCAACAGTGCCTTTCATCCATAGAGGGACTTTAATGTTAGAGCATGTTCATTTCTCAGTCTCAAATCATGCTTTAATGAAAAGGCTTTCCCCAATTTTATTTAAGTTTTCATTTGCTTGAATTGTTGTGCATTTCCCAAATTTCTCACTACACAGTTTATTGGTCTTAATGTTTTTATTTTGCTTGCTCTTTCTTCTTCTCCCTCTTCTTCTTATAAGAAGAGGAATACAACAGTTTTTTTCTGTTCTGCAACAAATGGCAATTTATATATTACAGAATTAGGTAAGATTATTCCATGCAAAGCATAAGTTTGACATCAGACTGAGGTCGCTCACTTTACACTTTGCTATGCCTGGTTGCACGCCTTTTTTTCCATCCATCCATCCATTCGCCTCCGCTTATCCTTTTCAGGGTCGCGGGGGGCGCTGGAGTCTAATCCCAGGTGTCTCAGGGCGAGAGGCAGGGTACACCCTGGACAGGTCGCCAGTCTGTCGCAGGGCTAACACAAAGACTGAGACAACCAATCGCAGTCACATTCACTCCCACATTCACACCTACGAGCAATTTAGTGTTTCCAATTAACCTATCCCCACAAACTGCATGTATTTGGAGGAAGCCGGAGGACCTTCTTGCTGTGAGGCAACAGTGCTAACCACTGTTTAAAAAGAGAATACAGCATTGTATCTGACAGCACACAGTCATTCAAATGTTGGCTAGAAGTACCTACTCAGATAGCTTCTTTTCTTTTAATGCGCATTTTCCATGCACATGGAGACATTCAGTAACCTGTGCCAGATAATGAGTGCTTTTACAGGCTTTAAAGGAGAGTTTGTTGGGGATAGAACCACGCAGAATAAAGCATTTGGGGAAGTTATGATACGGGTGCTGTTCAGACATGGCCATGTACCAGGTGCATTTACTTATGCAGGGATTGTAATTGCAATGGGTTTTGGAGACAGAGTAGAGAATACAGCAATCTAAGCAGGTGAATTGGCAGCTTTGCCATGGCTGTGCTGAGCAGACTGCTAAATAAGGTATTCTGTTGTCCAGAGAAAGAGCCGGGACTGTAGTGAGCGGAGAGAGAGGGAGAGAGAGACAGGACAAGGGATAAAGAGGAGGAGCAAGAGGGGCAGAATGAGAGAGCAAATGAGCAAGAAAGATAGACGGGAATGTGGGAATGGGGGGGGACCGAGGAAAGATAGACAGCATGCACGGAGCACTGAGGACAATGGAGGGTAAGAGAGAGGGAGAGAGTATGAGATGAGCACCTTAGAAAATCATGAAGCCAGTCTATTCCCCAGAGAGGCAGTGAGACTGGCCGTGGCTGACTGATCCAGTGCTGTGCTGCACTGTGTGAAAGGGGCCAATAACAGGCTGAGTAATGGGATTGTGCCACTGCAGATTGTGTGTGAACAGGTTGGGTCCTTGGGTGTTCCCACACGTCAGGTTAGCACTGGCCTGAATAGCGTCGGAGTGAAGAGCCAAGCCCGCCTGTTGTGCTCGGTGTCGATAGGCTTACCCGTCTACTTTTAAATGATAAGTATGCAGATCTGTTACATATTCATTGTCCCATGTAAAGGCCAGAAGCCACAACAAGCTGATCCAAGTAACACTTATTGTCTGTCTTGTAATATCCTGATATCGCTCATTCCTTAATTTAATTAACCCTAATCGTAAAAAGGCCTTTTAATCCCATGATTGAGACACGATGTTCCTTTATTGCACCAAACACTGACACTGCACTTTCTGCTGAAAACAAATCTATTTACTGCATGCATGCTGCAGCCTCCAGAATTGACTTTGTTCTTTTAATGACATATGACAAGCTAACAGCTGACGTCTGCTTTGTTTTCATAGTAGTGTAAGGCAATCTTTTTTTTTCAAGTCAGCAAACGGCCTGTATCTGTAAGCTTTCCATCAATAGTATGTTATCAAATCCAAAATGCTTCTTCAGCAAAGATAATTATCCTGCTTGCTGTTTCTTGGAAATTGTCGCTTCTTAAAATTTCATTTATCAGTGTTATCGTTATTTTACAATTTACCATGTACACTTGATTGCGAGTTTATTTGCTCTGTCCTTTGATAAACGCCTGCAAAAATGAAGGTTACTGTGTTGGACTGTTTAAAATGGTTTCATGGAGGTTTAGTCAACAGAATTGCAGTTTTTCAAGAGTTTAATATGTTGTTTCTAATGTTATCTACCCCATTTAAATCAGCCATAGTAGACCCTGACATGATATCTACAACACACAGTTAAATGCTCTGCAGAGTGCAGCTTTTGAGATGATCATAAAGTTAAAAAAAAAGAAAAGAAAAGAAAAAACACTAAAAACTTTCTAAATAAAAAGTGGACATTAAAAACTGCGTGTGTCATGTGCTTTCACTTGGAGCTGCTGCAGTACAAATTTGGCTTCAACTAAGTATACTTTATTTGGGACAGTTGTATTAGAATATTTGCATTAGGTAGATGTGCATAATAAGTTGCTGGCTAACTTTAACATTTAATATATAACGTAGTTTCTATGTATGTGCCCAAAAAACTTTTATGGTTATGATGCTATAAAGTTACCTAATGTTGCCTTTGTGTTTATTCACAGTCACAGGATATCTCTGTGGCATAGCTTCCGTACCCACAGTTATCTAAATTAATGCCTTTTTTTAGTTTGTTGTGCCGCTGGAGCTTGTTACTGTGCAGCCTGCTGTGGGAAACTTGAAATTATTTGGTTGTTACCAACGTTAGGAAACATTTTCAGGTTTACGGCAGATTTAAAAAAAAAAAAAATTACACAAGAAAACAGCTTCCTCACCTCTTAAGCAGCTTGTTGTCACAATTATCCATTGTGCATTAGTCACTAGTTTAGCAATAATAGTGTAATTTGCTGGGGGCAAGTCAACCTGGAATACGGATAAGGATTTTTGTTTATAAAACATTTTGAATTTAAACATGATTTTTTTTCAAATGCAAGTGCAATTAAATGGTTAGCACTGTAGGCGGATAATAAAATCTCAAGCTGTGTTTGTCTCTTTGTATGTCAGCCTGTCTTAAAGGATACAGTCATCATCTGTAGCGAGTGAATGGGATCCATACTGATGTGTGGTTTAGTTACTGTAGTTCACACAATGTCAGTTAGGATTAGAGCCTCCACTGCTCAACAACCCCCCACCCTCACTTCTCCCCAATCCACGCTTTGAAGCCCTCTTGCTCCACGTCCTGCTGGTGCTTTAGCTCACATTTAGCACGTCCCATTGCATTAGTCTCACTCTGTCCCTTTACCTTGTGGCTCAGCTCAAGATGCTGCTGCCCAGCCATTTTCATTTTCCCCCGTTGCTTCTTTGATATTTGTCCATCACGTCAGCCGCTCGCTCTTGTGTGAGGGGCTTATGCCCGCGAATGGATGAGCCAGAGTGGGTGGAGGGGTGAGGGTGGTGACGATGGTTATTTGTATCTGATGTTAATTTAGCTAGGCATGCAGCTGTGATCAGTCAGTCCGCTGACTAGTTTGAGATGTCGCGAATGCTCGCCTTGAACCACACATGAAGAAAGAAGTGTGCAAACAACATGACAAGATGAATATGCTGCCACATGTATAGCTGAGTACCATTTCCACACCAACGCAAAATGCACCCGTGGTTCCAGATGATGAGTCAGAGGATTTTGTTTATTTATTTAGTTTCTCAACAGTAATAATTTCAGATTATTCAAATTATTCTTGAGTGAGCACTTGCAATAAGTGCTTATGTTGTGTTTGCATATTTGTGCAACAAGCTTCCTGTAAAGAAAAAGCCCGTGGCTCGCTCTGTGACCCCTTCAACTCCTGCAACAACTCAGTTTTTCGGGAAAATTCCAGGCCTCTGACGTCTCATTACTTAGGATTAACTAGTCACAAGTGTCACCTCTGACAGCACTGTTGAGGGCTACAGATGATGGCCTAAGGGTTTATTCGTGCCCTGTGGCACTTTTCTGTCTTTAGCCCGGCACGGTACTGAGGAATGAAGCGATCCAGACAATTTAACTGGATGCCACTGCCTCCAACCAGATTTCATCTTGACCTTGAGCATCTTGTTTGGAGTAAATGTGCTTTTATTCTTGTGGGGGTTATTTTTTGGGGGGTTGTTTTTTCTGTTGGCATTTAATAGCAGAGTCATTAGCACAGTTAAAAGGTTTCTTTTTCAGTGCTTAGCATTTTGTTCTGCCACAGTGCAGTTTGTGCATGAAAAAGTGGGAGTTCTGTGTCAAATGGGATTCTGCTAAATACAGACTAGTACCACTTAATGCTCCATGTGATTTTTTTGTTTGGTAAAAACCTATGAAATTGAAACTTCCCTTGAAAAGAGATGGAAAACTCTGCATCTTTAGAGGTAATCCTGTGCAGTATCTGTGCAAAGAACCAAAACAGTCACGTTTAAGAATATTTTTTTTACCCCTTTTTTCCAAATCAAAAAGTGTTTCTCTTCATAACTGAAAGCTATTTTTCTTTTTACTTAAGCTGGACTTATCGTGTTTTCACAGTAAGTTCATCATTTTACAGAACAGGCGCAAGTATATTTGATAAAAATCAGAAAAACAGCATGCATTGAACTTTGCTTTATGCAAATGTATTACATATTGTATCAGTTACATTTTTCTATATAAATATTGCATATTGAGAAACTCTTACAGAATTAGGGACAAAGGGGAAGTATAATATTGTAGCGGGTCAGGGCTGTTCGGGGTTTTGTTTTGACAGTTATGTTTTGTTGTTCTGTTGCCATGGTTACAGGTGACGCTCTCTCTGCGACTGTGTGTTTCCGGGTGAGAGAGCGCCATTTTTTGTTGTTGTTGTGGTGTGCTGGTCTGCCTGTGTTAATAAACGGCTGTGCTCCCTGGCTAGCTCACGGGAAGCAAGACCAAACGATACCTCCGTCTCCTCCTTGTCTGAGCTCGCCACATTGGTGTCAGAAGTGGGATTGCTCACCCTCGCCGTAATGGAGAGAGACATTCGGAGGCTGGAGCAAGCCGTCAAGGAGAGCATTCGTTGCTTGGGAAGCTGGCGATTGAAGAGAGAGGAAGCGAGCGGCCATGTAAGTCCCCCGATGGGTCCCGACGGCGCAAGCGCACCGTGGCAGCGGCCCGTCGCCACAGACACTAGGGCAATGCTTCATGGGCTACCTCTGTCGACCCACACGCCGAGCCCCCAACCGCGAGCAGTTATGCCTACCACGCCAGCTAAGGTACCGAAATACAACGGGCTAACCCCACTAGAGCCCTACCGCTCACAAGTCCGGCTAGCCGCGAGGCATAGTGGCTGGAGCGACGAAGAGGCTGCCACACACCTAGCACTAGCATTGGAAGGAGATGCACTGCAGGTACTCCTTGACCTAGCCCCAGCAGAGCAGCATGAGCTCCAGGCCCTCACCATGGCACTCGAGAGGCGATTCGGGCAGCGGCACTCCACTGATCAAAGCAGGGAGCAGCTGACCAACCGGAGCCGTCGGCCAGGGGAGAGCCTGGGCGCCTTTGCAGCGGATGTGTTGCTGTATGCTCGTCGTGGCTACCCGGAGTTCCCAGCAGCAGGCCGTGAGGAGCTTAGCTTGCATGCTTTTCTGCGAGGACTTTTTCCAGAGTGATTACGCCAACACGTCCGCCTGGCCATGCCTCAAACTCTCCGTGAGGCGCTCCTTGAGGCTGAAAGGACCGAGCTGGTGCTCACCTTGCGACCTAACCAGCAGGTGCCCCCCCCAAACTACCCCCAAATCAGAGCCGCAGACTGCGACGGGGAGGTCGCGGAGATATGCCAGCTGCAACCCTCGGTGCCCCGGAGGCGTCCTCGTCGACCGACCAACCGCTACTACCGGTGCGATGAGCCTGGTCACGTGGCGCGTGACTGCCCAGCACCTGCCCCGAAGACCAGAACTACGCAGCCTCAGGGAAATGGGGAAGGAGCGGTGTAGCGAGGGGCCCACCGCTCCAGCTTCCTGCCCCCATCCAAGGACGATGCACGGTGGTGGGCCAAGTCGGGCACCTCAAGGGACTCTACCTGAGCTGCTGTGTTGAGGACCAGCCATGCCGGGCCCTGGTGGACCCGGGGTCTACCATTTCCCTAATACGACCTGGTGTGCTCCCTGGAACATCCGGGCCGCTTGTGAAGGGTTGGTCACCCACCGACACCCAGCTGATGACAGTGACGGGGGAGAGAACTGACATGCGGGGGAAGAAACCGTTGCGGATCCGAGTGAAGGATCTGGAGCTGGTGCACGACTTCTGGCTTGCTGACATTCAGGACCAGTGCATCATCGGCCTTGATCTGCTGACCCGCTGGGGGGCCTGCGTTGACACCGCAAAGCTGGCTATCACTCTTGGCGCAGAGACTTTTGCCCTCCAGCACGGCCAAAAGCAAGGAGCAGAGGGGACCAGACGAGACAGGCGTCGGGCAGCTGCCGCTCAGCAGATTTCGGATGCCGGTGGCTCCGGGTCATCTTCACTCGCCTCAGCCTCTCACCCCGACAAACCTCCCTCGACCGAGACCATCGAGGCTGTTGATGACCTTTGGCAGCGCAGCAGCGTAGGCCTCAATGTCGACCAGCGCCAGCGGTTGAGGTGCCTCCTGGACGAGAATGTGGACATCTTTGCCGCCAGTGACAAAGACTGTAGGCAGACAAGTCTGGTCCAGCACACCATCGACACCGGCTCTGCTCAACCCATCCGTCTGCGCCCACACCGGCTGCCCCTCTCAAAATGGCAGGTAGCGGAAGAGAAGATCCGTGAGATGGCTGGGGTGATCGAGCCGTCCAATAGCCCATGGGCGGCACCCGTGGTTCTGGTGGGGAAGAAGGATGGCAGCCCGAGGTTTTGCGTGGACTTTCGCCGTCTCAATGCAGTCACCAAGAAGGACTCGTACCCGCTTCTGCGGATCGACAAGGCCCTAGATTATGTTACCGGCTCCAGCTGGTTCAGCTCCCTCGACCTACGCAGCGGTTACTGGCAGTTGGAGCTAGCCCCCGAAGCAAGGCCTAAGACTGCATTCACCATTGGACAGGGGCTGTGGCAGTTCAGGGTCATGCCATTTGGGCTCTGCAATGCGCCAGCGACGTTTGAGAGGCTGATGGAGAGGGTGCTCGTGAACATCCCTCGTAGCTGCTGTGTTGTGTACCTGGATGACCTGTTGGTGCACGGTGGTGACTTCGACAGTGTACTGTCTCACCTGAGCGAGGTCTTCAGTGCCATCCGACGAGCTGGGCTGCGGCTCAACCCTGCGAAGTGCCGGCTGTTGGCGAGAGAGACCACGTTCTTGGGCCATGTGATCAGCGCTCAAGGTATCGCCACCGACCCCGCAAAGGTGGCTGCGGTCCGGGACTGGCCGACTCCTTCGAACGTCAAAGAACTGCGGAGCTTCCTGGGCCTAGCCTCCTACTACCGTCGGTTCATCAAGGGGTTCGCGACGATGGCCAGCCCCCTCCACCGCCTGACTGACAAGGGACAGCTGTTTGGCTGGGGGGATGCCTATGCTGCGGCTTTTGCACAGCTGAAGGAGGCCCTCACCAGAGCCCCAGTCCTGGCCTACCCCGACGCCCGGCAACCTTTCATTGTGGACACTGATGCTAGCAATGTAGGAGTCGGGGCGGTCCTTTCCCAGCAGGACGAGGCTGGAGAACGGGTGGTGGCGTACTTCAGTCGTGCTCTGGGGCGAGCCGAGAGGAACTACTGCGTGACTCGGCGGGAGCTGCTGGCCGTAGTGCTGGCGGTGCGGCACATCCGGCCATACCTGCACGGCTGCCGGTTTCTCCTGCGCACTGACCATGCATCTCTGACTTGGCTCCTGAACTTCAAACACCCAGAAGGTCAGGTGGCCCGCTGGTTGGAGGTCCTTCAGGGCTATGACTTTGAGATCCAGCATCGGGCAGGTCGACAGTATGGCAACGCTGATGCCCTCTCCAGACGGCCCTGCATGGCCTTCGAGTGCCGCTACTGTCTGCAACAGGAGGAGCGGGCCCAGGAGGCACTGGGGGTGGCTACTGCTCAGGCCGCGGTCAGCGGAGGGGGATGGCTCCCATTGACCACGCAGCAGCTGAAGCGGGAGCAGGAGTCCGACGCGACGTTGTTTCAGGTGGGGGCCTGGCTGGAGGCGGCGCAACGCCCAGACTGGACGGGGGTGTCGGGACAGGAGCCCGAAGTGAAGGCCTACTACTCCCAGTACAACAACCTGGAGACCCACGACGGCCTCCTGTACCGGAGATGGTGGGCCCGGTCAGGGCAGAGATCTCCTGCAGCTGTTGGTGCCTCGGTTGCTGCGGTCGCAGGTGCTCGAGCTTGTCCACGGCTCGGTGGGGGCCGGCCACTATGGGAATGCCAAAACTCTCCGCCGTCGCAGGGGACGGTTCTACTGGCCTGGCTGTCGACGTGATGTGGAACTTCATGTGCACTGCTGTGACACCTGCACGACACAGAAGGGCCCAACTCAACACTCCACTGCCCCCCTTCAGCAGTACCTGGTGGGGGCCCCAATGGAAAGAGTGGGAGTGGACGTCCTAGGGCCTTTCCCCGTCACAGAGTCAGGGAACCGGTATGTGTTGGTGGCTATGGACTATTTCATGAAGTGGCCAGAGGCCTTCGCGGTGCCGGACCAGAGCGCAATGACGACGGCCGAGAAGCTGGTGGAGGAGATGTTCACCCGTTTTGGGGTCCCGGCTGAGCTCCACAGTGACCAGGGGCGTAACTTCGAATCAAAGGTCTTCGGGGAGATCTGCCGGCGGCTGGGGGGGGGGGAAGACGAGAACCACACCGCTCCACCCACAAAGCGATGGCTTGGTTGAGCGCTTCAACCGCACGCTGGCCACCCAGCTCGCCATTCTCACCAGCCGCCACCAGCGGGATCGGGACCGACATCTGCCCCTGGTCCTTTGGTCGTATCAGACTGCGGTTCAGGAGTCCAGCCAGTGCACACCTGCTGCTCTGATGTTTGGACGGGAGCTCCGGACGCCTGTGGATCTGGTGTTCGGGTCCCCCCCCGAGCCGGAGATTGATGGTGGGCCAGAGATGGACTACTACAGGAGGCTGAGGGAGCGGCTGCAGGTGGTTCATGACTACACCCGCCAGGCCCTGGCCAGCGCCGGAGTACGACAGAAAAGAGCCTACGACACCAAGTACTGGGGGGGGGGGGGGGGGGGTTCATGCCTGGCGACAAGGTTTGGGTGTACTGCCCGGTTCGCAAGAGAGGCGTGTCCCCCAAACTCTGCAGTCACTGGCAAGGGCCGGCGGAGGTCGCGGAATGGCTAACAGAAGTGGTGTACCGTATCTGCATGCCGGGCCAGGGGCGCATGGTGGTGTTGCACCAGGACAGACTCTCACCGTACCGACCGCTCGCTCCAGCAGACGCCGGGGCAGGGAATGCTGGTGGCACCCCATGCTCTGATCCGAGTGACTTTTCCCCCGCCGGTCGAGATCGGCCGGTGCGCCAGAAGAAGGCACCTGGACATTTGCAGGTCCCAATCAGCCAGAGTTTCGGGTGTGTTCATTGTGAAACTTGGCCCCACCTTATCATGCGAATTCCTGAGGTCAGATGGCCCAGGATGTGAGTGGGCGTTAAGGCGTCTGGGAAGGGATCTCAAAACTGGGTTATAGATGGCAGAGAGTTGGTGTCGTAAACCCCCGCCTCTGTTCAAAGATGGTCGCTCACAGTGGACATAGATGGCTTCTTTCACTCCTCTTTCAAACCATCTGTCCTCTCTGTCCAAAATGTGAACATTGGCATCCTCGAAAGAGTGTCCTTTATCCTTAAGATGCAGATGGACTGCTGAGTCTTGTCCTGTGGAGGTGGCTCTTCTGTGTTGTGCCATGCGCTTGTGAAGTGGCTGTTTGGTCTCTCCAATGTAGAGGTCTGAGCATTCCTCGCTGCACTGTACAACATACACCACATTGTTAAGTTTGTGTTTTGGCGTTTTGTCTTTCGGGTGAACCAGTTTCTGTCTGAGCGTGTTGCTGGGTCTGAAATACACTGGGATGTCATGCTTGGAGAAAACTCTCCTGAGTTTCTCTGATACGCCGGCTACATAGGGGATGACAATGTTGTTGCGTCTGTCCTCCCTCGCTGGTGTCTGATCTTCTTTTCTGTGCCTCTTTGCTGACTTTAAGAACGCCCATTTAGGATAGCCGCACGTTTTGAGTGCTTCCTTTACATGTGTGTGTTCCTTCTTTTTCCCTTCAGGCTTAGAGGGAACTCCCACTAGGTTTATATCTGGGACTCTCCACCATTTGACCTTAGAACTGAAGAAGCTTCTCGGATGAGAGGTGAAACGTCTTCAAGCAACTTAAAGAAGTCCAGACGCTTTTCTTTGCAAGCTCCTTTGACTACAATGACCTGGATGACTGAGAACCTTCACAGACATTTTGACAGTTATGTTTTGTTGTTCTGTTGCCATGGTTACAGGTGACGCTCTCTCTACGACTGTGTGTTTCTGGGTGAGAGAGCGCCTTTTGTTGTTGTTGTTGTGGTGTGCTGGTCTGCCTGTGTTAATAAACGGCTGTGCTCCCTGGCTAGCTCACGGGAAGCAAGACCAAACGATACCTCCGTCTCCTCCTTGTCTGAGCTCGCCACAATATTTTCCAGATGGTCAGAAACAAGACTCAAATGGACATCTGCTAAAACGTTTGGGGTCAGTTTTTTACCCCCAGAAATTATACCTTGTGATAATTTTAATGGGACTGAAATAATAATTTTGTGCTTCACACTTACACAAAATAATCATCCATCTGTTCCAGTAGCCTTGCAGTCCTTTGACCATTAGACGTCCGATTTGTTGAGGTAATCATGAGCAGTTTCACTTCATGCTTTATGCTTTACTACACGTTTGATTGATTTGATAGGTGCTCTTAAGGTATCATTTACTTATTTGCCACTACCTCAACAGATTAACAGGGTTAAGATCCAACGACTGAGCTAACCACTTCATGAGGATAGCTTCATTAGTGAGGATACAGCGTGTTTCTTCTCTAAATGTTTCTTGCATTCCAGAAGGATTCCTGGCTTCAAACCACATGATAGGTGTGTAGCATGGCATAACAAAATACAATCATAGCCTTCCTTTTATCCTGGGCAGCTCTCTCATATTCTCCAAAATGTCTGATGTTCCAAGCATTCCTCTGGATTCTTATCATTTGTAAAAAGAAAAATTCATTTTTGACAAAAAATGATTTTTTCTTCTACGCGGGGGCTATTTTTCCCCACACCGAGTCTCCTGTGATGAATTTCTATTTTGAAGCTATAAATGAGCCACAAAGGTTGACGATCCAGATGCTCAACTGGCCAAATGTGTTTCTTCTACATTCAGCACAAATGCTTTCCATTGTGCTAAAATCATTTTGGAAAGAATTTATTCAGTTGCTTAATTAGCCTTTAACATGATAAACTTGCATTAGGTAATGCAGTGTGCGATGGAAGCACTGGAATGGGCCTCTGTTCCCTATTCCATTAAAAATCAATAATGAGTGATGATTGGATTAATTGCCATTTATAATGTTTCAGACAAATTAATTACTTTTTCCAAATGTGCATTTCTTTCAAAATTACTGAAAAGACATTTCTAATTTGCATGAAACATTTGAGTTGGAGTGTAAATGCTGATGCTGCTACAGCCTTTCTGCTAGATGTGTAAATAGGCAACTGTTTGCTTACACATTTGGAAAAAGTGAAAATATGTCAGTGCTGTTTATTGTTATTGTTATTGTTATTGTTATTGCTCAAATGGAAAAAAAAAAGGTAATTGCTGCAGGTTTAAGGGTGTCTTCTTTGAGTTTACAATCAAAATCAATTTAGCAGGCATGGCGAGTACTTTACTGACATATACAATTCAGATACACCTTGACCACCGTTTATTTTCAGAATTGACTTAATTCTTCATGGCATAGATTCAATGAGGTTCTGGAAACATTCCTCAGAGATTTTGATCCATGACATGATCACACAATTCCTGCAGATTTGTCAGCTGCACATTCATGATGATGAATCGTCTGTTCCACCAAACCCCAAAAGCACTCCACTGGGCTGAGATCTGATGACAGAGTAGAGGCCATATTACATAGTACAGTGAACTCATTGCCATGTTCAAAAAGCCAGCTTGAAATACATAATTCAGGTAAAGAAATCACACAAAAATTGATTCTGTTCATCTGGACTCAATGTTTTCAGCAGGACAATCATCCAAGTGACTTGAATCTCAGCTGATGGCAGGCTACCCCAGCCTGAGAAACAGAACATCGCACAACAACTGAAATTGCTATCACTGTCTGACAACAAGCTCTGAGCACAGTTTCATCCAGATTACCATGACCATTGATCAGTAGTCACAAGTACTACAAAACTGAAATGGTCAAATGAACAGAGTCAACATTGAGCATTTGAATGATGCCCAGTTTGTATTGGGCAGTCTAAAAGAGTGCCCAAAAAATATCCCTCACACCTGTACATCACTACCATCCCCAACCGGTCACAGCAGATGCCTGGGCCTCCCTGAGCCTGTTTCTGCTGTAGGTTTCTTCCTGTTAAAAGGAAGTTTTTCTTTCCCACTGTCGCCAAAGCACTTGCTCATAAGGAGAGTGATCATTGTTGGGGTTTTCTCTGTTTTCTTTGCATTATTATAGTTTATAATATAAAGCTGTTGTTGTGATTTGGTGCTATATAAATCAAACTGAATTGAATACCACCAGCTCGAACTGTTGATACAAGACATGCATGCATTCATGTGCTTTACTTCAAATTCTGATTGAAATGTTTCAGAAGAAATTGAAAGTCATGAGACCAGACAAGATTTTTCCAGTCTTCTTTTGCCCAATTTTGATGAGCCTCAGTTTGCAGCCTCATTTTTTTGGTTCTTAGATAGAACCAATGTGGTCTTCTGCACCTGTTGACCATCTGCCTCAAGATTCGACCTGTTGTGCAGTCAGAGATGCTCTTCTGTATACCATTTTTGTAACAAGTTACTACAACCAAATTAGTGTTGCCTTACTTTCAGTTTCAAGCACTCTGGCCATGCTCCTCTGACCTCTGGCATCAACAAGGGTTTTTCACCCGCAGAGAACTGCTGCTCACTGGATAATTTCTATTTTTCAGCCCACTCTCTGTAAACTGTAGGGAAGGTTGTGTGGGAAAATCCCAGTAGAGCTGCAGTTTCTGAAACACTCAGAGCAGCCTGTCTGGTACTAACAACCATGCCACATTCAAAGTCACTTAGATAAGATCGTATTCTGATGCTCAGTTTGAACTTCAGCAGGTTGAGCAGTGCATTGAGTTATTGTCTTGGTTAATAAGATTTTTGCAATCATAAGCAACTGAACAGGTGTAACTCATAAAAAGAAACTTTTTCGACACTACCTCAGTAATGTCACCTTGTGCTTGGTGGAATTTCTCTCTTTTTATGGGTTTGAAAAACAACCCACAGTTTGAAGATTCACTGAAATTATTCTGATCAACTTTACAGAAAATGCTGCTTATTTAAGAAGCATTAAATGAACAGAATGAAGGATGTTAGTAGTAAAATGACATATGCACATACTCTAGGACATAACAGACACACGATATAGTGGACCGCTACTATATGATATGAAGAGTGACTTCAGTGGCGTGGAGTGAGTGGTAATTAAGCTGGTAGGTGGATGAATTTCATTATCCCCAGAGAAAGATGTGGCTAAGCCCTGTGTTCCCCTGTAATCCTTCCAGTGCGCTGCCCATTATGAGTCAGCCCCAATCTGCTGTACTGAAAGTCATCACTTTTCTCTCACCGCAGCAGGCCAGTTGAGCCAGGTGCCTGAGGCTTACTGACACCAGCCTCGTCTCCGGTGACTGAAGTCGCTTTAGCACAGAGCCGAAGTTTCCTTCTCTCAGGCTGAATAGTGCTAGAGGGAGCACTGCTTAGTTCCCCTTGTTTAAAGATAAGATAAGGCTAACGAGTGTAATAGCTCCTCAGGGAAATAGATACTCAGGATAATAGAGATCCACTAAGCATCAGTCCAGGTGTACTGGACAGAGCTGGGGTTTTGGTGTAGGCGGCAAAGAGCTCTGCTTTGAACTTTCACACTAATGACTGCAGTATATCAGCAGAGTGAGAGAATATCGCTCCCTTTTTGATTTTTGTTCCTTGACATCAGTCACCACTCTTAGTTCATTTAAGATTTACATGTTGAAGGAAAAAATGAAGACCTGGGGGGGAAAAAAACCCTCGAGGATAGATGATGCAACATAACCAATTCTGAGGGTGTGTGTGTAAGCTGATTTTATTTCTTTGTCAGTCCAAAACTTATGTTTTTCTTTCTCTGCATGAATCTTTCATGGAGAACAGAGTTCATTCTGCAAAGTCAAACCTTCTCCAGTAGTTTTGTGCAGCGACTCACGGGAACACAAGTAAAATCCTCTGGATGAGAGCATACTTCGCTAAATGCCAACGGGTTCAGAGGTAAAGATAATTTGAAGCACTTGTTACAGGTGACACTTGAGTGACAAGCACAGCTCCTCAGCCTCTGCCATCATACTTTAAACGCATCACAGGACTCCTTTTGAGTCAGACGGAGTTTCAATGGCCATGATTTTGACTGTTGATAATAATATTTATTTGGCTATACAGATTCAAATGACACCATGAGAAATCTTTTTTCACACTGTTACATTATTCTATACACCCACACCTACAATAATAGTTTTCAAGCTCGTAAATCAAATGGAAGCGAGCATGAAAAATAATCACAGAGGGACAGGGTGATTACAGCGATTTGAGGTTTCCCTTAAATTTAAAAATGCGCAAATCACCAGTAATCTGAACTTAATTACAATAATTTCCATTGTGAGCACATCTGTAAACAGCAGCAGTCCATCATAGCGGTGAGCTCCCTCCGGCTCTGTGTTTAGTTTTAAATTTTCTTTTAAATGTAAGCTGTGGGCAGGTGTGATTTTCCCTTCTGCCCACACCTTTTACTTTATCAAGTAGAAACCGGCTCGGCACCTTGAAGCCACCAGCTAATTTAAAGTTTCACGCTAAGATAATTTGTTCTTGGATTCTGCAACAAAAGATCTTTGTTGTACGCTGACATTGACCTTTGAAAGCGCACATTACTAAGTAAAAGGTATTATTATAAATGGTAATATTTTCCATTGATTTAATGTCAGAGCACAGTCCGACATGCTTCAGTAAGTTCATAAATATCAAGTATATGTTTTGGGCATATGCTCTGTCTGTCTGTCAAGGACAGCAAATTCGTCTGGTGATTACATCCAGAGCGGCTCTCTCCACTCCGCATCTACCTGTCTCTCCATCATTTTTGGAGAGCTGTTGTGCCATTCCTTCGATTGCTGTGTAATTTGGAGATGGTGTTTCCCTAATGACTCCTTACCAGCTGTCTTCAAGAAGACCTCCTTCAAATTGTAGTAGTGTCTGCTACTCAAACCCTATAATGTAAATTTATTTTGTTCACTTTAAGCAGCCGTTGAGATGAAGAAGGCAAAGCCTTTTTCAGTGTTGGCAAAAAGTGGAATCATGGGACGTGCTTTGTGTGTCATTCTTCATGAGTGGTTCAGTACATCCACCTATCCATCATGCTCTCATGAGAGTGCTTTGTGCGATTTGTGTGTTTTCTTCTTTCCCACCTATGCATCTGCATAAATTGGAAAGCTTCTCTCAACAGAAGCTTGGCCACGTGAAAAAGAGCAGAAGTGCTGCCTCTCTGCCCTCCTGGATAAACACCCAGAGAGGACACATTAACCTCTTTCTTCTTTAAATATTTCATTCAATTTTTGCATATCACAAAAGGTTAGAATCTGTATCTAATGACACTTTGATGAAAGTGCTGAACGTGTCCCCATGTGTGAATGACTCTGCATACATAAGTCAGAGAGTCTATGTGTTCCCACAACAACAAATCTAGGTTATGGTGTTCCCAATTTGGATATTCAGACTGCTCCTTGTGAAGTGAATGTCAGCACTCTGCTTTAGTCTCTTCCACTGGAAAATGTTTCTATTTAATATCCTGACATGCAATGTCACTGTAAAATGTCCTCAGTCACTGCTGTGCCAATGACAAACAAATACAATGGATGAATCAGAAAAAACAGGCCTGACTTTCCTTACAGCTTCTCCCAAAGAAGAAAGTTTACTCAGGTAAGCTGTGCCTCTGATTACCCCACTTTCTCATCCATTTCAAATGGTCTGTTCATTGTGTAGCTGTTCACCGCCAGCAGTGTCAAACAAAAAGCACATGAACTTGTAGCTGAACACTATTTCAGGATAAGTAGACGGCAGCATAAAGGCCAGAGCAAGAAAGGGTAGTGTATGACTTGTAATTATGTGTTTCTTTCTCAACCCCTCGAAATCAATAACCCTAACACCTTGTTTTTTCTGTTTTATTACAGAAATGTCCACCTTTAGCTGTTTCAGTCCTTTGTGGTGAGAACAGGTACTTACACTGAAGCATTACCAGGATAACTACCATACCTGGGAAATGGCAGCCTGGACACTGCATGCTCAATAAATCCTTTCACTTCCTTCTAAGGCTTGTCACTGAATTATCATCTGTGACACGCAGCATAATGTTGATTTGCAGTGTGAAAATGCAGACGTGCCAGCCTGAAAAGGTAATATTTTCTCTACCGCTTTGCACTCACAGATGATGTAAAATCCCTTCAGCTAGTGATCAAAAGCACCATCTTTATGCAGTTGATTACATGTCAATGATTTGTTGATTTGCACAAAACCTACCTACTTTTTCCTTTTGGCAAGCTAGACCATTCTTCAGAATTTGTCTCAGCTTGCCTTACAACAATACAAATTCCACTTTTTTTTTTTTACTTTGACTTTTGTCAGCACACCCTGACAAGTGTGACTCAAACTTTCTGTAGAAAAAAGAGCAACTAATCATGTCATCTCTTTCTTTTCCTTTTCTTATGAGTGTATCATTTTTCATCAGTTAAATGCCTTTTATGTTATTTTTAACTTGTCTGCTCCTGCTGCTTTGCAATGCTAATCCTCAGTTAGTTATTTTTTCCTAGCTGCCTCACTATTGTGTCTTTCAAAATGATACAATGAGCCAAATTTGATACCACATGTCCATGTCATCTTTTTTCTCCCACGCTGGACATATCACAAAAGAAAAATTCCCTTGTGCTCCTGGGTCTTCAGCCCTGTTTTTGACTTTTGTTTTGGACTTCTTATTTATGTCTTTGAAAGTATAAGACAATAATGTTCTAGGTCCTGAGTGTGTTATTTTCCCGTGGCTCTGAGTTTTTTAGTTCTACTTCTTGAATTCTGGTTTATTCATTCGTGGTTTGTTTCGCTTCGTGCCCAATCTTTCCTAGTCTCATCTCTGTGTTTTGTTATCCTTTCAGTCTTCCCAGTCATGTACCCGTTCACACCGCACTACATGACGCAAAGAGTTAATGTCATTGCTGAGCTGTAGAGTTTTCAGTGCTTCGTGATCTTTTCTTTCTCCTGACCTGCTGGATCAGCACCATATCTGATCTGGGACCCTATGTCTTTAAATTAAACACTGGGGTTTCCTCTCCTGCTTAGCAAACACACACTATGAGGGTAGTGTAGGCTGCTGCTGTGACTGATTTGCATATTCATACATTTCCTCATAATATATGTGGTAAAGGTTTAGAGTTACATCCAAGCCAGTTTAAGGCAAGAAGGGATTATTTTCACAAGGAAAAAAAAACTTCTAAATATGTAATTCTACTGAGCCGAGAGTAGTTTTAGAGGTTTAATTAATGTCAGGAGAAAATCTTGAAATCTCACAGTAAGGACTAAAATGCATTTTTTTTTTTTGCACTAGTACGAAAAAAATGTGGAAAATGGCTCTCAAAAAAGAATGCTTTCCTACAATGTACTACACATGACCACAGTCATGAGCAAAATGCATCACATGACAAATCTCTTCTGAAGAAGAAAAGACATTTTCATTCTTTACCATTTGTCAGAATCAGACTGAACCCTGGGTGCCCAGACATTTGTCCCATAAAATGCTTGATAAAAGGGTCTAAGTGGGAGCGGCTTGGACTTATTGCATATGCAACACCAGTAATGGTGAATTTACTTGGCCCACAGGGGAGCGATGCTCCCTGTCTGTGTAATGCTTTGATCACCACAAGACACCAGCAGCACTGGGCATGTTCCCTACCTTTAACTCACCCTATACCCCAGGAATATATTAGCATATTTTACTTTAAAAGAGCTGTCATCTGTAACTGCACAACTGTAGGTTAATAATGTTTTAAACAAATTTGGTTGCATGGAAATACTGACAGTTGCATGAAAGACTTGTCAGCTGGCACTGTTGAAGCTTTCTGTCATCAGAGCATTGTCATAATATAGCAGAGCACGCAGGAGCTTACTGGATAACAAAGACCTATGGCAGACCTTTTGTTACTATTCACAAAATGCCTTAAAAACCAAATACAACTTAGCTGTGATTTACATGCATAAGGTTGCAAGTACACATGCACTGAACCCCACCAACTTGACACCCATGAAAGGGCACAGACACTGGCAGAGGATATAATTCCAAATAATTCACATGCTGTAAGTGTGACTGCATTCATTTCACTGCTATTTTATTCTCATGAATATGTGAGTTTCAGAGCATAGTCTTTCTCTAAATGCAGCGCCTAAAGCAATGTCAAGTTTAGTACGCTTTGTTTTGCACATAGAGGCGTTAGGTTGGCACACAGTGACCAGACATTAGGGGAATTTTCCTCAGGCTTTGTTTATATAGAGTCTAGTCTTGTTAGCGTGTTTGTGAATTCTGCAAAACTTGAAGTTGTACTCACACTTTGAGTCCAGTGCACAGTGGCTGGGTTTCATTGACTACACTGTTAGTAAAGGAAAAAAAAGGTAGAAAAGGTCAACAATGGCAATTATGCACTTTAGCCTTAAACATATGGAACATAATGTAGACCTAATGATTTTTTTCACGAATGCACTTAATGCCGGGCTGCAATGATACAATAGATTTCATGGAATTTCATCATATGTGATGGTGAAGCTATGCTCTTGTGCGTGTGTCAGATATGTTAGATTTCACAGTGTTTCTCATTTCTGCCAGAGCAATTTGATGTTCACATGTCCCTGTGTGATGTAATACTTTATTAGCCATAAATGAGGGGAGTCAGTAACAAATTGTACTTATTCTGTGTTTAATCAAATGCTTTGGTTCCCCTACTGTACTAAGGAACCCACAAAAAATATCCACTGCAACACACTTCACTGCATTTGCACTTGAGGGCAATGTTGAATCATGCAGTTACGGTTTGGATGAGGAAAGTCGATAAGTCCCCCGGTGGAGACTTGCAGAAATGGCTAAGGTCACACCTGTAATCATGTGGGAGCAGCACATTCCATTGACACAATGATGAGACTCCACAGACAGTCAGGCAGGATTGAGATGCGGAATGATTGCTCCTTATTGGAAGATGGAGTCGGGCTGTCATGATGCTGCTGCCTCCCAGATAGAGATATGCACCAGTAGTCGCAAGTTTGCTCGGGTCAGGGTTTAACACCCTGCCTGCAGGGCTTGTCTCAGTGGATCAGACACATAAAGGCCATTGTAAACAGGCAACAGTCAAAGGAAATGAGCTAACTGAGGAGCGTTATATGTGTAATTGGGGCTGTCAGTAATTACCAAAGTTGTTACGTCGGAAAAAATGTTATTTTTATTGAATGAAATCGTGCTTGCGCTTGAGAACAAAACCAAAGCGAAGAATACACTGACAATGCAGAGAAAAGAAGCTCAGAGAGCTGTTGTGGTTGACTAGTTCTGGCATTTTCTTGGCTCCCAAGTGTGTGAGTGGTAAAGGTGGCTCTCTCTCTCTACATCACCAAGCTTCAAAAACAAAATATTTAATGTATGAATACCATTGAGGCCCTTGCCTAGTGTGATCAGACCACAGTGCAGCAGTTCTCTGGACAGAAACATCAATGACTATTTTTCAATCAATTGTTAAAGCTAAAGGTGCACACTAGAGATGGACCGATCCGATATTACGTATCGGTATCGGTCCGATATTGACCTAAATTACTGGATCGGATATCGGAGAAAAATAAAAAATGTAATCCGATCCATTAAATATCACGAAAGCACCTCACAAAACTTGCAACACGCGGTAACTCACCTCAGAACGTTAGCACGTCAGAGCAGTATGCATCACGTGATAGAGCGGCTGTGGCATGCGGGACCTGTCGGTGGTCTGGATAGCATTTGGAGCTTCGCTAGCAACCCGGCATTTCATCTCCGACAAAGTTATCCCGAGAGAAGTAAAGCAAGTGTGTAAGTCCATCTCTGAATGTAAAGCATTCCTGCGTTAAGCTTAACAAGCGATATATGGAGCGACTGCCTCTCCTGCTGCTACTTCAATCATGAAACTGCTTAACGATCAGCTGATCGGCTTTTCTGTCGCGAGTCCGTCTCTCTAGTTTGTTTTTGGCCCACTTTGCACCAGAAAGAGGAAACCAGCGGCTGAACAACAGCAGCACGTTTAAGCTTGATCAGCTATTGTTAGAATGTATTTAATATTACTTTCTACTCGAGGATCTTTTTCTACGTAGCTGACGGCTGGTAACTGTGCAGGGGCGGATCTAGCAAAGTTTAGCCAGGGGGGCCGATAGGGCATTAACAGGGAAAAGGGGGCACAAAGACATACTTTTCTTTCTTATTCTCATTTAAAATGTCAAGCTTTTAATAAATAATTATCTGACACCCAAAGTTTTAATTTGATGTAAAATGAATAGAAGTCAATTACTGTATATAGTAACTATTAAGTCTAATATATATACCCTAGTAAGCTATAGTACTTTTTCCCTTTGGGAAGGTACCATCTGTGCAGTCTGCAATTTTGTTGAAGAAAGATGTTGAATCTATTTAATATTTCTTGAAAAATAATTGATTTCTGTGCATTTTTTTTTCACACTGCATCAAATTAAGGTTGATTACGTCGATTAAGCATCATGAGGTGGAGTGTGAGGGGTGGTTCCCTATTTTTTATTTTTTTATTTTTGTTGTTGCTGGGAGTTGGAACCCTATTAGTTAGGTTGCTTAATATTTACGCTAAGTACTCTTTAAAATACCAGAATAGGGAGGATGGTGTAGGTTTAAGTTTATTAGATTGATCAGTATTGCTGAACTATGAAATATTTTTTTTTTGCATACAGGTATAACAGAATAGCTTTAGTGTAGTTGTTGTTTTAAACTTGAGTATGAACTTATACAAAATGCAGCAAGATATTTAAAAACAGTTTTGTTGATTAAAAAACACTATATCGGATTCATATCGGTATCGGCAGATATCCAAATTTATGATATCGGTATCGGACATAAAAAAGTGGTATCGTGCCATCTCTAGTGCACACTGTAATAGCTACAGCTGGGTACTAAAAGTCTCTAATAATTTAAAAGATTTCTTTGTTCATAATCCCAAAAACCCACATTTTAAAACTGCATGTTTCACCTTTAGAAAAGCTTGGTTTTTTTTTCATGGTGCATCATATTGATGTAGGATCCTGTAGCCTTCTTTGGCCCCTTATGACTTAAAAAAAAAAGAAAAAAAAAGTGTGCTCTACCAACATGAGCTTAAACAGACAGAAGGGCCCGGTGGAAATCAGTGAGGTGTGTGTGAGTAGGTACCGGCTCTGCTGCAGCCTCTCATGTAGATGACTCATTAGATGGCGCCCAGGTTTTCACAACACTCCTCTGTCCACTTCACTCCAATGATTCTTAACAAGTGTTCACAGGGAGGTCATTATGTGCCGCCCCCCCCCCCCCCTCCCAACACCACCCCCACTCTCTGTTTTTCAGAATGGTTATCATTTGGTCATCTTGCAACGTCATCTTTCCTTTTCCCCAAATTTGCATATGCTGAGCTTGATAAGATCTCATTAATAACAGCACTGCTTTCACTGGCCATGATCCAAGCTCTATTCTTCTGTAACAGTATTGCGTTGCCTTCTGCAAATCTGAAACTGTGAAAGTGGTGTTAACTTTTGGCGTTCTATACCCCGAAGCAGGCATGCAGTTGTGAAAGAAGGGCGCTTGACTGCCAAAACAGCCGATATTCAGCGTCTTCAGTTTGGCTGCGGAGGCAGACAAGAGTAGAATCCAGAGCATTACGGCAACAAAAAGAGATCTGGCGACATTATTCTCATTAGGTTGTTGAATGAAATTCATAATGCATCTTCAAAAATGGCAAATGATTTGGTTTAGCATTTAAACTGTGGCTTGTATTATGAAGTCAGTAAAAACCAAAAGGCACTATTGTTTACCCCTCCTTCTCTGGCTGCACACAGTACAGAGCTTCATTAGATTCAGAATTTCAGCATATTTGTCTTAGAGCAGAAATGGGTAATGGGTACAACAGGGGGGGGGGGGGGGGGGGAAGAGAGAGAGAGAGAGAGAGAGAGAGAGAGAGAGAGAGAGAGAGAGAGAGAGAGAGAGAGAGAGAGAGAGAGAGAGAGATATGACTCAGCAATAGTGGACTGCTTCAGCTTGTTAGTGTGTGTGTGTGTGTGTGTGTGTGTTGCCACAACAATTTAAACATCAAAGTCCCAGAGCTACGGCCACGCAGGTGACAAAAATCGCAGCCATGATGCGCTTTGTTATTGCAGCTAGCTTGCTATTTGAGCACTGGCAGGGAAATGTAATAAAGGATTGCCAGAAGCATGTTCTCTCTCATAATGATCTCTCTCAAAATCACTGCAGCAGCTATTTCAGAAAAAAAAGAAAAGAAAAAAAAAGGGGGGGATTTGATTTGTTCACGCCTGCTTGAAACAGATATCCACAAGTAAACCACAGCAGGTGTTTGATGTCTCCAGCTACCTAAATGTACTTTTTAATTGTGTAGCAATAAATAATGTACTAACGTGTCTGTCAGAGCCTGCTGTGATATTTTACACAGCAGCCCTCCCAAAAAAGAGAAAATTGCTTAAATTTATATGAAAATGCAGCCATGTCATTGTTTGCTCAGGACCTATGCAAAGCCTTTACCTATCACGCTAAACTATACTGAGCTAAAGGTATGTTCAGCTTAACTGACTGAGACTAACAAGCATATCTGAGGTGCTGTTGTTTCACTTGGAAGACAGCCCTCTTTTGATCTGAGCAATAACGTGTCTCTCAGAGTCTGGAGCTATTTACAAGGATTTATTTCACTGATTCTCTGTGTACAATGAGGCATCTGCTTCTGCCAGACCAGATTGAGAAGGGCTGTTTTAGACAACAGTTCAATGAATATGTACTAGTTCCGTTTGAACTCAAAGAGAGGAAAAAAAACAAAAAAAAACAAAAAAAACCCAAACAGTCCACTGAGTGTCCACTGTGTACTAGTAGATGCATGTAATACACTTTTCAGCAGCTGAAGTGGGAGGAAATCGTCCATTTATGAGCATATCCCACCTACTTTCTTTTTGATGCTACAGTAAAAATACCCCAGGAGAAAGTGTTTTCTATTAAGAGTCGACACTGTTTTCAACTGCTCCACTGCGACTAGCAATAGAATAAAACAACACAGATACGAATTTTCCATTGGATTTGTCTTTGCTTTTTATCTCCAAGCTCCAAAGTGAATTACAACAGCCCTGAGCAGTGTTTGGCAGGCCTTGAGAGACTCGAAGGTAGCGACAGTAGAGGTCAAGGTGTGAGATCAATGCCATAAGCATGACTTGGAATTGTGCCAGTGCTTCCATTCCCAAAGGCTTGCTACTTTCCCACTTTCTATTGGTCTGCCATTGCCTTACTCTGTTGCTCACGTTCCCGTTTCTCCCCTGTGCACATTCCCTCTCACATTTCTTTTTAACACCTCTTTCGACTTCTTTTCCCAGTCTCCTAAGCTCTCTGCGTACAGGTGTAGGAGTCACTTCTGTCATAGATGATTGTTACATGACACCAACTCTTCTTAGACTCTCAATTGACACTCTAATATGTAAGTGTGTGGCATCAAGTGTTCACTAATTATCAGTGTTGGGACTAACGCGTTATTAAGTAACGTGTTACAGTAACTACGTTATTATTGTGGTAACGAGCACGGTAACTAGTCATTATGCCAAAACCCGGAACGCGTTACTCGTTACTGGGATTTAGATAGGCTCGTTATTCGTTACTTCGTGTGGTGGCTATCGCGGTCGGAGCTTCCACAGATTCAATAACATTAGCAAGTGGTGGAGGCCAGCAGGTGGATGAAGGAAAAGGGAGGCAAGAGGAGAGACCCGAAGCGGCCGCTGGTCCGAGAGTGTCAGGTGAACTGAACTTCAGGTAAGAAGTTATGACCTGCAGTCCATCTGGGTCAGATATGAACCAAGTTTAGGTGGAGTTTATTTTCGTTATGCTGACTTTTTCGTACTGCTTGCTAGCTAGCATGACGGAGTTTCTATACAGCTGGGTGGGTGCTATGTTACTGATGTTGAACTTTATTTTGTTCATAAGGTTAATTATTAGAGTTGCCAACCGTCCCGTAAAAAACGGAATCGTCTCGTATTCAGAGAAAATATTACGCGTTTCTTATTGAGGTGAAAAGGAATAGTTTGTCCCGGACTTCAGCTACAATGAAAAAGGCACAAAGCTGGAGTTATTCTATGTTTACGCTGCACAGCTGCCTCTTCTTCTCTCATCCTCTCCCCCTCCCTCTCCTGTTTCTACTTCAATCATGAAACTGATCAATGATCAGCTGATCGGCTTTTCTCTCTTGTTTATTTATCGCCCACTTTGCGCCAGAAAGAGGAAACCAGCGGATGTCGCAGTAAACAACAGCAGCATGTTTAAGTTTGATCAGCTGTTGTTAGAATTTATTTAATATTAATTTCTAGTATCAGCTGATGTTTGCTGGAGCCACAGCTGTAAACCTGCTGGTCATGATATGGTTTGGTTATCTGGTGAGAGGGAAACATGAAGATGAAACCAGGAGATGTCCTTACTGAATCATCAGAGCTGTGATGGAGAAACAGGTTTACCTTTTAGTTAACATGAATGAGTTGAAGGGAAGTTATGAACTGTTTCTGAGAGACAAATAACACCAGGATCCTTTTCTAAGCAGCTGACAGCTGGTAACTGTGCAGGGGCGGGTCTAGCAAAGTGTTGCCAGGGGTCCATGTAGGGAATTAAAAGGGAAAGGGGGGCACAAGGAAATACTTTCTTATTCTCATTTAAAATGTCTCACTTTTAAAAAAATAATTATCTGAGTCTTACAACAAACAATTGATAGATTGATACATATATACCATCAGAACAGTGTACATCACTGTCACAACAGTATTTATTTTTCATTCAAATGCTTGATGATTTTTCCTATAATGGTGGGCCGGTCTCTAGTCAAAATGCCCGGGACGATTTTTTGTCCCAGTCCAGCCCTGTATGCAGCTCATCTGCAGTCTGGTGTTACCTACATCTTCCTATTCAGAAGGCAGAATTTCCGAGTTCTGAGCTCAATCGAAAGCACCACGACTGCAGTTTTTGTGTTGGATGTAAAAAGCAGGCTAGGATAGAATCAGGTGTGGGATTTCTCTCGTGGAAATGGGCACATTATTTTTTCCTTTCTATTGGTAGGTGGCACAGTGCACTTGTGGCAAGTAAGCAAGCTAGAAGACTGGCAATCTTGCTGGGTATCCAGTTACGGAAGCAACACATTAACAAGAGAATTCTGAGTAAAACCAAAGTTACTTTCCCTAGTAACTAGTTACTCTGAAAGTAACAAGTAACTGAGTTACTTTTGATAGAAGTAACTAGTAATGTAACTAAGTTACTAATTTAAAGTAACTTACCCAACACTGCTAATTATGCATACCACGTGGGAAGGTCGTTTTCCAATCTTCATAGAAGCTGATAATTTGAATACTTTACCTTCAGACAAATAATGAGGTAACACTACTGTATGTAGTCCCTACATCCTTTAAAATAAAACAAAAGTTAAATTATAATTTAGCACACATTTCAGTGATTGTGTTAGGTGATGCCATCTTAGCTTAGATATTCTAGCTCAATATTTATATGGAGCATAGGGTAGATGTGTGTTTGTTTGTACTGACTTCTGTTGTCTGGTAGCACACAGTGCTTTAAGACGATGTCAGAGGAATTGGTGTGCAAATTATCGTCACTCACCAATCAGTGCTGTCGCTCTCTATACACAGTTCGCACAATTGCAAAGTGAAAGCAAAAAATGGGCAGGGCAGAGAGATTTTGGTAGCCTGACTGGAAAAATCGCTAGCCCCGGGACGTCGGGCTAGCGATATTGCAAGCCCTGTATCTGATTGAGGAATCACTCATCTTTGGAAAAGAGAGTTTATTACAGAGAAATGGCTCTTTCCAAAATAAAAGCTATACTATACGCTTCTTCTGGGCTATATTCTCAGCAGCATATTAAACATATCAGGTCCCCATAAGGAGAATCATGTGCTAACGGCTGTCTAAATGACTCGGGTAAAGTTTGTAGCATGCGTGCTTGTTGTTTTTGTCTGCTTCCACTTGTCTTTGCACTAGGATGATGTCAGCGTAAATGTGCAGTCATATTCGTTGTGTTCCCACTAGTGCTGTCAGCGTAAATCTCGTTGAAATGACGTTAACGCCACAACACGGCAAATCTCCGTTAACGAGCTACCGCGGGCCCCATGCATGGGGCTGGACGGCCAACACGTTAACGAGCTAACATACTAGCTCCCACCCATGTAATTGAGCATTGCGTGGCACATCCGACATACTGTTTTACTTTAGTCCATGACGCGCTTACCTTCAGGGTCATACGTCACATGAAAACCAAAATAGTTCCAAACGCCAGATCTGAATGAGGGTGGGGGAGGTTCAATTTGCCATGTTGCAAGAAGAGCTTAACTTCTGTCTCGCTAGCTTGCCCTGCGCTCAGTGAATCTGCGTTCGACTACTCCGCCTAGGCTGCACTGTCGAGTGCAGATCCACTGAGCGCTCAACACAGACAGTTTGTCAGAAGGAAAGTTGATAAAATAAATTAAAAATTTTGTGTTGTTTGATACATATGTGTACCGAACCGAAAGCACTGTATCGAACGGTTCAATATCGATACGAGTATCGTTGCACCCCTAATTACCATTATGTGAATGTGTGTGTGAATGGGTGGATGACTGGATATGTAAAGCGCTTTGGGGTCCTTAGGGACTAGTAAAGCGCTATATAAATACAGGCCATTTACCATTTAATTAATACGTAGCAAACTGTTGCTAGAACAGGACGTGGGTCATTAAGGGAAAACTGGGAATTAACAGGTGCAACTGGAGCGAAGCGGGTACGTCTGAGAAGAAAGCGGGGTTAGGAAGGTGGCGAGGCGAAGGTGATGTTGCTTACTTGTAGCCGGGGTGAGCTTGGCTTTGAGGGAGAGGTGGCGAGAAGCTAGGTGAGTAATGGCAAAGACTGGCTGACCTGAGTTCCACTGCAAGGTGAGAGATGGCTGGAGGGCAGGCAGGTGAGGTTCACGGTATTTTCCAGAATGGAGAAGTAGTCCAAGAAGAGCTGAAGGTCAGTGGTGTAGGAGGTCCAGGTGAAAAGAGGTCGTTGACGAACTGGCGGGGAAGGAGAGTCTGGGTGGAGCTTAAATCCTCAACCTGAGCACCCAGAATCAGCTCCAGGTGTGCGGGACTGCAGGAGCACTGATGGCTCCGCCCAGTGGTGGAGACCAAGGGAACTCAGGTGCCTGGTGGAATTTTCCAGCCATACCTCCGGATCATGACAAAGTATCATTACGAAACATGGGTACCTATAGTAGTACAATGTAATTTATTTGGTTCTTTATAAGCAATTAAATTAGAAATTGCTTGTTCTGCATGTCCTTATTTTATAACTAGTTTAGTTGTCAAACCAGTAAATTCCTGCTGATTGACAGTTAATAGAGACGCTAAGGATTTGTACAGGAATTTGGATTTAGTATGTAAAGCTAGTAGTACCACAAAAATTCTACCCTAACAGAACACGATTCCTATCGTCCTACATTTAAAAGCACAAAACTGAGCTCTTGCTCATAACTAATTCAGAGTAGATATTGTCTGTCATGCAATAAGACACGCAATAAAAATTACTACATAATTATTAGTTACTGCTTCATAAAGACTAACATAGAGGAAATATGCAACTTACATGCATGATGACAAGCAGCTAGTTAATGGTGAATCTGAGTACCCTGATATAAAGTGTAGCATCATGTTAAATGTAATAAAATGTAATTTATTTCTAAGTCAAAAAGCAGGATCTGATATTATTTTTCTGTCTGCAGGTTTCATTTGTGCAGGGAAAGCAAATGCACAGATACTTGTAAGAAATGTGAGTGGAAAACTTGTTCAATCTGTGCTGTGTGAGCAACTCTAATTGCAATAAATGGAGCCACCATCTTTGGATTCATCCCCCGTGTCTTCCATTTATCATCCTTGGGTGTCAAAAAGCATGGAATTCATATTATTCTTACCGATATCACGGCAAAAATGCGAGCCCTCGCTGGCATCTCACCTGGCAGGAAAAGCTGTATTCAGTGGTGCTCTGGGATTTTCAGTGTTGTATTTTGACATGTCCTTGGCACGTCAGAATTGGAGAATTCAGGCTGAAAATCCACACTGACACATTCTGCTTATTTACTGTGTTAAAACTTTGCCCTACAGTGTGTCTCTATGCTACCTATTAATTTTGAATGTTTCGTTGCATCGGCAGCTTGTTTAATAACTGTACCACGAGCTGCCGATGGAGCTGTGAATTATGAGGCGCTAGGCCAGAGGAGACCTCTGTGCATATGTGCCTTTGTGCTAATGAAAATTACGATGTGCTTTTCAGGATGCCCAGAGCCACATGTGTCAAGAATATACAGAGTGTGCTTGTACACCCGTCAGTATGGTATGAAGACACATGTGGAGGTGGATCTCTTTACAGCCTTTAGCACTAAACCTCACATACTACACTCTCCATTGCTTTACATAGTAAAACCGCTGCTGTATAGAAACTCTATGGTACAAGTTTATGATCATGGATACAACAAAATCAGATGCAACACCACACATCCTTTCCAAAAGCTTTTGTCAGTGCTGCTGCTGCAGTTTGAAGAATGATGCAAAATAATTAAAAGCAGAGTATAATAACAGCAGCTGCATTTGCTTCATTTAACCACCCATAGCTCTCATTTGGTTTAATGAAAGAAAAACACTAGATTAAAGTGTCAAAGCCCAGACTGTGATTTTTAAAATGTCTGGCACGCTGCAATGCTAAATGTTATACTTTGGGAAATGGTCATCTGTGTACACGCAGCCAGCGTGTACACAGATGACACAGATAAAACAAGTACTAGTTTTTATTCTTCTTTAATTTCAACTGTGATAAAATTAGTGTCAGGTACTGAATGAGCTGTACTTTTGGGGGGTTGTCACAGCAACTATAAGCAAATCCACCAATTTATTCATTACAAGAGAGTTTTTATTCATAACTCACACCTAAACAGGCTTGAACTAAAATGCAACAGAAAACTGCATTGCTTCATGCATTTGAATGTAGCCACAGAAAGTGTAAGCATTGAAATCCAACTAAATATATAAAATTAGACGTTTTTATCAGAATTTTTCCAAGTGCTTTTTTTTTTTTTAAAAGAGCAAGGCGAAAAATTTATAAACATGCCAGTTTTCTTTTGCAAGAATCCATTATTTCTATTTGCACACAACAACAGAAAAAAAGGAAAAAAAACTCACCAGCACTAGTAGTATTAGCTCCCTGAGAAACTGACCTTTTTTTATTTAAACCATAGCATAAACCACTGCTGTGCAATGATCTGCTTTAACTTTGTAAAGCTCAAAGTGTATCTTTCCATTTAGACACAGTATAAAAGCTTCAGCATGGATTTAAGCTGTCACTGGAAAAAGCATCACGCCAAAAACAAAAGAAATCAGTTTAGACTTGAGAAGAATTGCTGATGCTCACAAAGCAGGAGATATAGCAGGAGCCCAAAGAACATCGTCCCCACAGTGAAACACAGTGGTGAGAGTATTATGCTGTGGCGGTGGTTCGGTGTGTCAGGAACTGGGAACGGAGAAGGTGGAAGAAACCTTGAAGAAGGACATGTCTTAATTTTGCCTTCCAACATGACAACTAATCAAAAGATCCGAGGTCCTTGTCAGAAGACGATCAAATATCAAGGAGCATGAGAGATTCTCCAAAGAATGAGGGGCAGGGATCACTCAGGAGACGTGTCGAAAACTACAACAAACTATTGCAAGCTTGTAACCAACAACAAGGATACACACCTGACTATTAGCATCACTTTGACCCAGGTAGTTTGGGGTTTTTGTGAAATTATTTTGTTCCTGCGGACAAAGTAAAATAACGTGACCATTCCCAAAAAACTAGGATGTTTGTTCAAGCTGTGTTGAAAACACCTTGCTTTTGTTAACCGGCACTTGCGAAATACTTTAAAACAAAAATAAAATTTTCATAGAAGGGGGCTAATAATTCTGTTTTCACATGGACACACAGCTGTTTCAAAAGAATAAATAAGATCCACAGGATTCCTTGTCGAAGGAGTATCCTCAAGTGCCTTCTTATAATTCTTTTGTCGAATTAAGTCAATTTGTTTGGTTTTCCCCTCGCTAAGTAGCAGCATTTTATTATATAAACACCAAATCAAAGCAGTGGCTAAATATGAAAACCCCACCAACACTCAGTGAGAAAAAAAATCCATCAGGAAAAAGGAGGAATCTTTAAAAGGGGGAGGACAGGTGTACGATGGGCGCAGAGAGCAGCCAAAGATTAAATGTTTACTGCAAAGTGCAGCACAAAGAAGAGCAAACACTTCCACTCCCACTTTTCAGTCACACACATATAGCATGAAACATGTGCTGTTTGTATGCATATTGTCATGGTGCTGGGTCGGTGACCCAGCGCTTTGTGTTTACTATTATTATTTTCTAGTTTATTCTTTTTTTTGTATTTGTTCTTAGTGTCTCCATCATCCCTATCTGTGTCTTCTCTCTGTGCTCTGTTCAGGTCCCCGAGTTTTGTGTTGTAAAACAGTCTGTGTGTTTCCTGTTTTACTTTGTAGGTCTGCCCATTAGTGCCAGCTGTGTCCCCTCCTGTGTGTCATTTCCTGATTACCTGATGTGTGTATTTATGCTGTGTGTCTGCCTGTGCTCCTCGTCACGTCGTCTGTGTTCATCCTCCGTGTTTCTCTGTGAACCTTCTGTGTACTCTGCATTATTCCGTGTTCGCCGTGTCTCTCTGCGCCTCGCCCCGTGTCCTCCTTTTGTGTTAGTTTTCCCAGTTTAGGTTTATGTTCTGTTCTGCCCACATCTTGGTTTTGTTCACTATAAATAAATCCCACTTGCACCTCCACCACTGTCTGCCATTGGATCCTCCTTTCTCACCTTCACACGACTGCTGCCCCAGTCGTGACACATATAGATTTTCTATTCATAGACAGTAATCACATTTTTTTACACATAACCAAGAAAATCTATTTGAAAATGTCCGTTTAAAAGTTTGAAATCAGGGCAATATCATTCTTTATTGCATGTTTACTGCAGTGGATAGCACGAGCCAAAAGGCCACAAGTCACATTCAAAGTAAATAGTATAACTTGAGTTTACAGGCCCAATAACTGGAAATAGTTGGAAGGTCTCACCTTCAGGGACGTTTTCTTGAAATAAGAGAAGAAATGAATTCAGCTGTGAACCTGAGCACAAGACCTGTCACACCACTGACTGGAATATTATGACCCCCACCCAACCAGTAACGCTATAACCACCACCATGGTCTGCATACGGCCAATTACTGTGAGCTGTGATGACAGTTGACCTAAAGAAAGCCCCAGAGAATTTGAAGGCTTTTGATTAAATAAATCTATTGATCAGGGGTCTGAAAGCATGGGTCCTTATAGGCTGCTGGGACCAAAAAATGGCTGATCTTAGTGCTGTTTTAGCAACACAGGAAGCTGCTAACTTGGCCCCCCTGAAGGAGGGCCAAGTAAATGATAATTTTTAATCACTGTTGCTTAAAATCTTTTACCAGAAAACAGACAATGAGCATCTTGCTTGCAGAACTTGACATTTTGTTTTTGTTTTCTGGAATTGAAACGTATTTTTATCTATGCTAGATGTACTGTATGTCTGTTTACTTTCTGAGACCCTGCTGTACTGGTGCCGCATTGGATGAAATCAGAATATAATATTCCTAACGCTGTTAACACCTCGCCTATAAGAGACAGAAGAATGCCAGTGGAGATCACTAAAACCTGCCATTATCTCTCACCTCCAACAAGAATACTGTTTGTTAAGAAAAGGCACATTAATTACTTCATGTAGATGCAAAGCAGGTCATAATGTAGAGCTAATGTATAGAAAATTACCTGCATTTGTAAATACAATAATTGTTCTTCCATCTGTCCCTGTAATTTCATCACTAGCTTGACCAAATTACTCTACGAGACCAAATCTGTTTAATTGTCCCCTGCATCTTTATCACACCGTGTTATGTTCATAGTTGTTTTATCAAAAGGTGAATCACACAAACTCGACTATTTGGTATCCTAAAAAGACTGAAAATGAGAATATACCAGCTGGGAATACATTTCTCACCTTCTGGCTTTACTTATCTGGGAATAAAAGTCAGTCCAGACATAGATGACCTACTTCTGGAGAACTAATCTAATTTTAGCACCTGCATCAGAATACATTAAAAGATGGTCAGATCTTCCTATTTCTTTAATTGGCTGCGTTAATATTGTTAACATGAATTCTGTACCTCTATTCCAATTTATTCCTTTGCAGCACCCATCTAATCTGTTCCTTAAAATAAATGAAGTGATATCTAACTTTATTTGGAAAAAGTCTTACAGTTGCCTCAATTTCTTTGCCGCTTGATATGCCATCATGTCCAAGTCTCTGCTATTACTGGGCAGCAGAGATTAAAGCAGACGTATGCTGCTTCCTAGACAATCATAAAATACCACCACATTCCTGCTACATCTAAAGCTCTATCTGTATTTTGATCAAATGGAAAACCTGTTAAAGGTACCCATAACCCATTTGTCATGAACACTATAAGAGAACGGCCCAAAATACAAGCGGGCGTAACGCACGTATATCAGGTTTTTACAACAGCGGTAGTAAAACGTGTTTAGACTTTGGTCAGAGACAGGCCTTTTAGATGATATGCAAAGAGTTTAAATATTCATTCAAGACGTTTCTTCAAAGACATACAAAGCAAGAAATACATCTCAACATCACTTTTACAGTCCCCCAGTAACCTCCTCTGTCTAGCCATGACAAGGCCATTCTAGATTATCTTCAGGAATGTGGCCGGGTTTCACCTCTGTGTAAAATGCAGATAAATCCCAGGAACGGTCAAATAACGCTAGACTGGCTTAGTGTAGCAACTTAGATGGAGAGACCTCTGAACATGACAAGTTAACAGAGTTGGCAAAAATGTGGGTGTGTGTTTTTCTTCTGTGTGTGTGTACTTCTGTGAGACTGTCTCTGTAAAACACAGTAAAAAAAAGAAGCCCTGCCTCATGTATCCTTGTTCAAACCAAGTTCTGCTCTAAGCTATTACATCTAATCTCCACCCTGATGATTATTATGTGCTAGACGCTAATAGAATAATGGTGGAAGAATAAAAGAGTGCAGAGGTAATTAGGAAGCAGTGGGTCATCTCGTTTGCCCAGAGGAGGATGCAGAGGGAATTACCTGGTCCACAGATGGAGGAGACAGGAGGAGGAAAGCAGAAAGAGAGTAGAAAGACTTATTATGATATACATTGAAGTGTGGGAGGAAAGGAGAAGGGAAGCAATAGAAAAAATGGAAAGAATCTAAAGAATGGAAGTAGGAAAGAGACTGACGAAAGAGAAAGAAAAAGGTAGAAACAGAGAGGAAAAAGAAAAATGGGACTTGTTTCATTTTGAAATGATGGAATGTGTTCCTCGCCCCATAGGTCTGTTCAATAAGCTGCCTTCTGTTGTCAGGCTCTGGAGGACACAGAGAGAAGGGAAGGAGGAGGGAAATGAGAAAGAAGTGTATGTGTGTGTGTGCGTGTACTCAGAGTATGTATCCATCCCATAATTCCATAAAGAGCATTAGTCCGCCTACTCTCCTGCCTTCAGTGCTGTTCACTCATTCCACTGCGTGGCTGATTATGATCAAAGAAAGATTACAGATGGATCTCTACAGTCATACATTTAAAAAAAACTGTTATATGCTGATGATGTTCTGTGATCCGAGCCAAGGATTTCTGTTTTGTGTTTAATAGACATAAGTTTATTCAAGGTTAACAAATTTTGTGCTCCACTTGGGAGTTAGAGACACGCAGTGATTGAAGTTGACAAAGCCCTTTAAAAGAATTTGTTTAAAGATAATCACAGGTCACTTCATCAGACTCATAAAATATACATTTGTAGCATCTATGCAGCATGCAGGCAGGTTTTGTTTCGTATCCCAAGATTTTTAAAATATTCACCTTACCAGTACAGAGAAGATGACCTTTACGTGCTGAAGAAAAAAGTTTTGGAGAAACTCAAAGCAAAGTTGGCTTTCTCAGAAACTGAAGCGATGTCCTAAGTTCACATTAGTTTGCAAAAGTCTTGAGCCATCTCTCATTTCTATATGTTTTGCTTCCAAAATCTTGGAATGTTTTTCTTAAAGTGGTCTTGAGCCACAGTTCTCCAGGCTTTCTGAATTTTTCTTATGCCATTGGCAGCTTTTCCCCCCATTTTCAAGCCAGTAATTGTAACTGACAACTTTAAGAACAATGAGCTTTTCATTTGTTGAGCCATTCATTCAATTATTTAAGCATAAAAAGGGCATGAACTCAAGGGACGATCCAGTGTTGATGGCGTAGATGGCTTAGCAAAGATCCAATTTAAATTTTAACCAGTTTGTTATTCACAGCTAAAAAAAAAATGTTACCATGACTTTAGCTGAATCTGTGAAAATAGCCAAATAGAACTGTTTAACAGTCATAAAATGGCATTTTTTCACCAACAAGGTGATTCCCAGGTAGCTATTAGCCAAAACTTGGCATTCTCAGTAAATCCTTGAGGAAACTGTACAGGCGGAGGACAAAAAGAAGAAGTAACAGGACTAAAAAAAAAATACAGTAGATGAATAGTATCTAAAAGTCATGTCCTTGAGAAATAGGAAAGATTTAAGACAAAGACCTAGCACAAGATCTGAGCAATGCATCAGGTCCTTCAGTTGATCCATCTACGTCCACTGAAGCTTCATCAGAAATGGTCTCAGCGGAAGGGTGGCTTCTTAAGGAAGGGAAACAGGGAGAAAAGCCTGAGGTATGCTAAATTACACAGGAAGTGAATCCAAATTTAAAATGTTTATGTAAGTACGGAGGAGGTCAGGAGAGAGGCATAACAGTGAGTGTCTACAGGCATCTATAAAACATGGAGGATGATCTGTCTTGGTTCAGTGCTACAGCCAGTCGTGTCAAAACTGATAGAATTATGAATGTAGAAAATGCAATCATCTGGAAAGCATCTAATTGGCAACAGCTTCATTTTTCAGCATGACCATGATCCCAAACACACTGCCAATATAGTAAAAGCATTGAGCATTAAATGTCCCTCAGGAAGCCTGGAGAACTATTCCTGACTACATAAATAAATTCAAAGAAGAGTTCAAAGGCATTCACATCAAAATCTTGACTTTCAGGCTCACTGGAATTCTATAGAATTCCAGTGAGCCTGAAAGTCAAAACTCTACCTTAACTTCTATAAACTTTGCCTTATATACTGTATTTCCATTTGTGTCTGGGACACTACACTACACTACAGGGACTTTTTTTTTTCTTCAAAACAATGTCCCTGTTGTGAGGTGTGGTCTGCGGCTCCGCTGCTGGAGAGGGGTGGTGCAGTAGGTTCAGGGGGGCAGTACCAGGGAGGCTGGCAGGGCAGCTGGGGCTTGTTGGGTAATCAGGCTCTCCCTACAGTATATCAGCAGGTCGCTGGGACCAGAAGAGAGAGCTGTGCTGGGAACAAGACAGCCGAAAAGCTGCACACTAGTCCAAAAACTAAAACACTGTTAATAAAACATCACCAACCCTGCAATATTGTCTACGTGTCGGGTCCTTTTGTTGCATTCCCATTTTCCTAGCAAACTATGAAGAAATGAGAGGTGGCTCAAATTTTTTGGCCAGTACTGGAAGTTCTCAGGCAGCAGTAAGGGTGTGGACAGAACCACGAAACGGCACTGGCTGGGGTGTAAAGCATAAACTGCAAAATTTAGCATGACTAGCAGGCTCCCCACAACGTTGTAATTGCTTCTTGTCAAAGAAATCACTGTCATTAACCTGTTTCACTGCACTTACATTCAGTAGAGCCAAATAGCGTTCCTCCTACTCTGTGGCCTGTATTATTACACCGTGCGGGTGTAAAACAAGAATACAAACCAACAAAATTACCTGAACAAAACTGAGTTGAAATTAGAGATCCTTGACAAATTCCAGCATGAACAGGTGAGTGGGAGGGTGGATGTGGGTTTGGTTGCAAATTTGCCTTGCTCCATTTCACATGGAAATTTCTGACAAGTGAAAACTGGTTTGACCATAAAATTAGGGTAGAAAGATAGAAATGTGTTAATTAAACACAGTTTCTTCATGAAAACACAGTCCAGTGGCCCCTCTTGCCAGCACAAGAAATCTACCATTCAACAAATCTGTGGTGAACCGATACATGTGTATCACCTGTAACACTTTGAAGCATGAAGTGTAGCATCATGTATATGTATATTTTGTTTTTTAAAAAGAAAAAGGTTGGTATGAGTTTTCTTAATATGCTTCTTTTTACTCCCTTTTTTGGTTTACTGTTGGATGAAAACTGGTATTATATATGAGAAATGTTAAATATTACTCATTACTGTGTTTGTGTTAGTACTGTGACCTGGCTGGATAGTCCTCACAACCTCCCAAATTATATATTGTTATGGTATGACGCAGACACAGAAAGGTTATCTACTTTTATATAAAGTTTCATTTGCTGTTTATGTAATAAACATAAATTATGATAAATTTTCAATTTGTTGTTTCTTGTTTGCGTTGCAGATTCTGTTCATTAAAAATTGCCAAGGCAATCACAAATTCTGCTTCCAGGGCCAAAGAGATCCCAGTTAACCCTGCTGAATTAAACCAGCAGCCCTGCATTATGCAACGTTTAAGTAATCAGAAATGTACCAGCCATAAATGGCACTCTGAGCTGCTGGATCTACCACCGCTTCAACTCTTTACTCAGGTCACAGTTCAGCTCTGCAGGCCTTTTTCTAAGTGCACCATTTGCTCCCTCTGCCTCATACCCACACCTCTCTTTAACTCCTGTCCCTCCATCTTGTCTAAGTTCATCTTCACATGTTTCAGTGGATCCAGACAGGAGATTTGTCTGCAGTCAGCTCTGATTTCAGTCCTGGAAAAGCCTAGCCATAATCAAGGTTTCTGCTCAGCCTACAACCCATGTTTACCACCCTCATATGACAGCTAGCCAGACAGCTAGGTGTCACAACCATCCAAAACAAACATTTTAGCAGGAATTAGTTCAGAGCAGCAAAGACTTTTCCTGTCTGACTAATGGCAGCCAGCTCAGCTCCCAGTCCAGTTTTTTTCTTGTTGTTTTTTTTTTTTTACAGAGCAGAACATTCTCCTCCACCACAAGCCTTAAAAGCCTTTCACTCTACTTTTTCAATTTACACTCGTATTTAGATATTATATGTTGCTATGTGTCCATATTTTACACCAACTGTAACTGTAGAAAAAAAGAGGCATGAATTTCACAGCTTAGAGTGTCAGAATGAAAGTATGCAGGTCACTGTTGAGCTGTGTGTCCATCAGACATGCACGACAACAAAGTTGCAGTACTGTATTATATATCTATATATATATCTATATATATATATATCTATATCTATATATATATATATATCTATATATATATATATATCATATATATATATATATGATATATATATATATATATATATATATATAGATATATATATAGATATATATATATAGATATATATCTATAGATATATATCTATATATATATATCTATATATATATATATATATATATATATATATATCTATATATATATATGTGTGTGTGTTTGTTTGTTTGTTGCTGCAAAGGGTTTTGCAACTGAAGTCTATTCACAACTGACAGTGTTTACTGGCTGGATTAGATTAAGATTAAAATGAAAAAGAAAAAACCTACAATACAGCATTTCACATAAAGCATAAAGACATTTATAAAGACTGAGGAAGGACACATGAAACAGGACCTTATATTTACCTCTGTGTCAGTCTACAAAATGTGCAGCATGTGTACATTCCTCTCTAAAAAAGTCCTTTTTTTGTGTTTTGCTGAAAATGTTTCCACTGCTAACAGCTTTGAAACGTGTTATTTTGTTTGGGCTTGAGTTTCCCAGTTTACTCATAATAGAATGCATCCTTGAATATGTGTTAGTCGCAAAGCAATGATATGGATAAGATATGAATTTTAATTATTTTTGGTGCTATCTTAGTCTTTTGTTAAATAGTTTCTCGCTGCCTTTTTACTCCGACAGCTGTGATGTATTTGTTCAGTTTGTGACATATCTCCAATGTCTTGTTTGTAAGAATGACGGGGGTGGTTCAGCTTCTTTGTTAAACAATATGTATTCAGAGCGATGGCACTGCAGAAAAGAAATTCTAATGAAAAAAAAAAGGATTTGGGGTTTTGAAGATATTCAGGCGGACACAAACACTCAGCAGCAAGGAGCAGAAGTAGATACAGACACGATGCAAAATAGCAGCAGTAGTCAGAAAAAGACAATAAATACACAAAAAACAAAAGAAAAGAGAAGGCACAAAACAGGCAGCACTTCTTATTTTTTCTGTTGGATTCGAGAGACAACACAGAGGAGGAGCCAAAAGCACAAAACACGGCGCACTAGAGTGATTTTAAACAGAAGATATGCTCAATTAGAGCAACAATGGAAGGTTGTGGGTGGGAAGCAAATTCAGATGTCCATTCTGTAATTTGTCACTGAGCCCTAGAGGCAGTGAACACATGACCGAAATGGTCAAATTCAGCAAATTCACCCGTGGAACCGGTTCTGTGTATGCTGCAGTATGCTTTTCAATGAACTGGCCAGGCATGAATAATTGCTTCACAAATTCCTTTTCTGTCAGGCTCACGGGGGTCATTGCCCTCCTCAGTTTCTGATTCAATGAATTTGGCTTTTCAGGAGCCCTGTTTATAGTTTTCATTTTCCTCTGTTTAACTGTGTTTATATGAATCTGACACCATCTGTGCTTAAATGCAAAATACTGCATCGTTTTCCGCATATACAGTGATTAGCACATTTATTAAACCCCCGACCAGTGTCAGGTTTAAACCACAGCTGACTTAAATGAACGATATTGCTAATTACAAGAATCATTTCTTATGTTTCTGTAATGGGTAATCCACCAGAGTGTGCAAGCTCTTTCACTGAAATGAATATTTTAATTTAAAACATGATTATAGCTGTTTTGCATGGGTTTTCAATTTCACTGTTTTACTAAAAAGTTTTAAAAAGTAAACCAATTAATTATTTTTTGATTAAGATGCCAAATTACAGTTATTTAGTTGCATCCTGAACAGAAAATAATTGGTCGAATGTTATGCTTGGTTAATTTCTGACTTCTCAGAGGCATCCAGTCCAAATTAGGTATAAAAATGTGAATTCAGTTTGCTCTTTGCCTGATAAATAACAATATAATATTTAGTTTTAAGCAAATTTATGACAGATTTCTAATGAATTTGTTAAACACTGCATTTTTCCTTACTTATTTTTGCAGGGTTAAAAAAGAAAGTCTGTCCAAATATTTTTTCTTAAGTCAGAATTTTAAGCCTCAGTAATACTCGTTTTTTTTCCCACGCTCTTTCCCACCAATGGGACTTTTTCATTTTTTTGAGTTTCCACTTTTGACTCTTTGACACACTAAAAGCTAAACTCTAAAACAAACCTATCAAACAGCCCCACACAAGTATTTATTCATCAAACACAACAAGTCAAGTTGGTCTTTTAAAGGGCAATCACAGCAGGACCATGAAGATCAGGTCTGATTGCTGCAATTTGGTAATTAAGCAAAGGGGAAAATGAAAGTGCACACTTTAAAAGACCCAGTTGAATTGCACTAAAATGAAATTCCTTCACACTTCATAATCAAATAGCACACCATTTCCATATAACCAAAACAATCCATGTTACTTCATATACCTGTCGTGCCTTCCATTTGCCGAAACTGTGACTCGGTGCAGTAAGTGACAACAAAAGAAAGGTCAACGCAAAAGTCAAATTTCCCATCAGATGGGAGAAGACCAGTAAAGTCAAGAAGGGCTCCATGAATACTCTCGCCTGTACTTACTCTAATCGCTCTCTCAGAATATCACTCCGGCCTCACAGACCGATGTTTATTCTTTTTTTGCTCAACTATTTCAGGATCAAAGGAGCATTTTATGACCACACAGGTGCCGTAAGAACCGAAAGGGCTCAGCCTGTTGTGCTCTTTAGGTAGTTTGTTCTTGGGGGTATTGAGGCTTATTTTTCGTTGTTACTTGTCCTGACTAAAAACAAAATTAAACACTTAATATGTAAAGTGAGATTTCAAGGCTTCAAAATCCATACCACACCTTTAAACTATAATTTCCAGTGACATAAGGTGTGTGCAAACAGGTGTTTATGTTCAAAGTCATATGGATAGGAGAGACGAAATAGATTTTCATCAGCCCTCGTAATCATAGCTTTATTTACTGTTTATTTTAAGTATGAAGTGACAGCTTGGTGACGCAGTGGTTAGCGTTGTTGTCTTTCAGGAACAACAGGAAGAAGGCCTTGAGTTTGAATCCAACAGAGGTCGGGGCCATTCTGTGTGGAGTTTATATGTTTGCCTGGGTTCTTTCCAGGTACTCTGGCTTTTTCCCGCAGTCCAAAGAAATGCAGTTAGTGGGGTGAGATTAACTGGTAATTCTAAACTACCTGTAAGTGTGAATGTGAGTTCAAATGTTTGTCTATTTGTCTCTCTGCGTTAGCCCTGCAATAGACTAGAGATGGCACGATACCACTTTTTTATGTCCGATACCGATACCGATATCATAAATTTGGATATCTGCCGATACCGATATGAATCCGATATAGTGTTTTTTAATCAACAAAACTGTTTTTTAAATATCTTGCTGCATTTTGTATAAGTTCATACTCAAGTTTAAAACAACAACTACACTAAAGCTATTCTGTTATACCTGTATGCAAAAAAAAATATTTCATAGTTCAGCAATACTGATCAATCTAATAAACTTAAACCTACACCATCCTCCCTATTCTGGTATTTTAAAGAGTACTTAGCATAAATATTAAGCAACCTAACTAATAGGGTTCCAACTCCCAGCAACAACAAAAATAAATAAATAAAAAATAGGGAACCACCCCTCACACTCCACCTCATGATGCTTAATCGACGTAATCAACCTTAATTTGATGCAGTGTGAAAAAAAATGCACAGAAATCAATTATTTTTCAAGAAATATTAAATAGATTCAACATCTTTCTTCAACAAAATTGCAGACTGCACAGATGGTACCTTCCCAAAGGAAAAAGTACTATAGCTTACTAGGGTATATATATTAGACTTAATAGTTACTATATACAGTAATTGACTTCTATTCATTTTACATCAAATTAAAACTTTGGGTGTCAGATAATTATTTATTAAAAGCTAGACATTTTAAATGAGAATAAGAAAGAAAAGTATGTCTTTGTGCCCCCTTTTCCCTGTTAATGCCCTATCGGCCCCCCTGGCTAAACTTTGCTAGATCCGCCCCTGCACAGTTACCAGCCGTCAGCTACTAGAAAAAGATCCTGGAGTAGAAAGTAATATTAAATACATTCTAACAATAGCTGATCAAGCTTAAACGTGCTGCTGTTGTTCAGCCGCTGGTTTCCTCTTTCTGGTGCAAAGTGGGCCAAAAACAAACTAGAGAGACGGACTCGCGACAGAGGTGCTTTCGTGATATTTAATGGATCGGATTACATTTTTTATTTTTCTCCGATATCCGATCCAGTAATTTAGGTCAGTATCGGACCGATACCGATACGTAATATCGGATCGGTCCATCTCTAGTGTGCACCTTTAGCTTTAACAATTGATTGAAAAATAGTCATTGATGTTTCTGTCCAGAGAATCAGAACTAGCCTTCTGATTAGCTAATCAGAACTAGCCTTCTGATTAGCTAATCAGAAGGCTAGACCGTCCAATTTCACGCCTTTAAACTTTAAAGGCGTGTTTGTGTGTGTGTTTATACAATTGCTATTATGTTTGCACTTTATGTGTAATGTTACTGACTGCAGAGATCAGTAAGATGTGTGTATTTTTTATTTATTAGTTTTATTTATTTAATATTATTTTTTAATTGAATGACTGTCTAGTAGTTCACAGATGTCGAAAAACTGAGTGTGGTAAAGCCACTGATTTTTTTTATGTATATTTCTGCAATCTGCACATTGTACTGACTTTCATTTTAATGTTTACACCAGGGTTCCTTGTCAGCACTTTATGCTCAGATGTTTGTAAGCTAAAAATAAACTATTGTGTATGTTCAAATATACTGTTGTGATTGAAGAAGTTAAATAAAAATGTCAGTCATCAATTCATGCATCACCTCATGTCATCATAACAGAGGTCTGTCTTCCAGGAAAGAACAGTTTAAAATTAATGTAATATAGTATTGGCCATACTATATGATGTATTGCTTGTCTTTGTTTAATAATACAGAAGACAAATACCTTAAAAAATAATCGCATATCGCATCGCAATCGCAATATTGGGGCAAAAAAATCGCAATTAGATTATTTTCCATAATCGTTCAGCCCTATAGCGAAGCTCCAAATGCTATCCAGACCACCGACAGGTCCCGCATGCCACAGCCGCTCTATCACGTGATGCATACTGCTCTGACGTGCTAACGTTCTGAGGTGAGTTACGGCGTGTTGCAAGTTTTGTGAGGTGCTTTCGTGATATTTAATGGATCGGATTACATTTTTTATTTTTCTCTGATATCCGATCCAGTAATTTAGGTCAGTATCGGACCGATACCGATACGTAATATCGGATCGGTCCATCTCTACAATAGACTGGTGACCTGGCTTTGTTGAACACTCCAAAATTAATGTAAATCCATATCAGATAGTAATTGTATATAATTAAGCTTTGCCTGGTGTCTATGGAAACTAAAATATGAATTTGAAGCAACTTCAGAAATATGACCCATTTTTTTGCACAACTTACTCTAAAGCGGGGGGTGGGGGGGCAACAGAAATCCTGTGAAGGTAAAATCTTTCTTTTTTTCTATCGGTATAGAAAAAACTAAGCTAATAAAAAGGTTTCTGGCTTCAAGGTTTTTTTTTTCTCCCATCTCTTTTGGCCATTTCACCAGAACATGTTCAGCTGCCACCTGTTGGATTTCAGGCACAGATGATTTGTGTCTTTGCAAAATGTCCTAG